>NW_008705597.1:133093-225590 GCF_000186865.1 Aureococcus anophagefferens
TGCGCCTCTAGAAGAGAGATTCCGAAAGCAGACTGGTCCAAGCCTAGTTGGTCTACACTCATAAACGATCCATATGTCGCTGATGGAGATGCGGCCGTCAAACTTGTCAGCCATCGTACGCCAGGCACGTGCGAGTTTGTTATATGCGCACATGACGACAGCAAACACAATCCAAAACTGGAGTTCAGTGGCCCTGCAAGCTGGATGTTCCACGCTCCAACACGCGCAACCCCACATTCTTGCCATCGAGACGAGATTTAGTGCTTCAAACACGCCCGCTCGACTAGCGCTACTAGTGCCGAGGTCGTCGCCGCGCTTTGGCTGTCACCGACCTCCGAAACCAAAAAACTTGCGACAGAATTGAGTGTGGGATGGTCAAACAGTAATGTTGGAGACATCTCAAGCCCGGATGCTCAAGAAAGCTTCATCGTGAGCTCCGCAGTAGAAAGAGAATCCACACCGGCCGACATCAACGGGACATTTGAGTCCACGAGAGTACCCAAAACCTCCCAAACAATGGACCGTACCAGCGTGTGAGAGTCGTGACCAACGCCTGGTGTTCATGATGCCGCTGCTTACTGGCTGGAAGCAACATCATGTAATTTCCCGCCTTGGGGGCTGGATAGGCTCCTCGACAGGTATCTTCCAGATGGATTGACTCGGAATGGGGCTACGATAATTATGTAGTGCAGCGTGCGCGTCAAGCAGAGCATGGCTTTGAGCAGCAACGAGAACAAGTTCCTCCGCGAGTCTTTTCCTACTTGAAGCCGCGTTCCGCTAAATCACCCGTCCACTTGGGGCGCACCTAGCAAAGCTGAGCACGGTGGCGAGTATCCCGGGCCCTCTGGGTGAAGCTCGCTAATCGCGCAAGCGGCATTGGACAACCTTCACCTGCCAATAGCGGCTTATTTTGCACTCGTCTGCACTCAACCTAGCACACGGCAGCACCTTCCCCTCGAGTCCCGCCCAGGCAGCGCAGTAGCAAGCATGCTGTCTGACTGCAATCTCGATCATGGATCTCACCCGCTCCGGCAAGCATCGGGCTCTCTGGTGTTGAACATCGAGCCTGTGGAGACTCGCGAGTGATCAGCTTTGGTCAGAACCCAAACAAGCGCCGCCTTTGCACCGACCGACGCTCTCTAGGCCCATATCCCCGAGAGTTCCGTTGCTCTACACCTACTCCCGAACTCACAGAGGAGATGGAGTGAAGCCACCCTGGTAACGGTCACCAGTGCAGCTGAGCGATGATGACGCATCACCACAATAGAAGCATGGGTACTCGAGATTATCAAGGTATTATTTTATAACATGGTAGATCTTGTGGTTGGTTCAGAGAGAGCTGGAGAATAACGCCCTGCCCCCTGATTGCCAAGGAGACTAGATTACGAAGCGCGACAAAAAGACCCTGCCGTCCCAATCCCGCTTCGTAAGTTGCGTCATCGTGCACACGCAAGCGAACCGAGCATTCCGTGTGCGATGGTTCCACTGAAGCCGAATGAGCTCAGCCTGGAGCTTCGCTTGCGGCCATCCGTGGCTACTACGTATTTTCGAGTACACAAAGGACCCGAAGCGGGCACAATGTCAGTAGGCATGTGAAATAACGTTCGTGCTACAATCGATCAAAGGTGTGTATTTAACCTGACAATTTCATTGATTACAATTTTGAAGGAAGATGCTACTGTACTGCTTAAGTTGCGCATTGACTGTTACAATGAAGGCACAGACTACGAGAGAGGCAAGACCTGCGGCGGCAGCAGATGCCTCTTAGTGACCCAAATGTGACTTCAAAGATTGGGCTTATACAGTCTACACCTTTACCAGCCTTAGCAGGGCTCCGATGGCAGCCCCGACCTACGCACGCATGATAAATCTCATACGCGCATCGAGCTCAGCAAGACTTCGATTGGATCTCCAAGTATCGTGCCTGTGCCATGGGCCTCCAAAACATTCTCAGTAACAGATTAATCCCGCACAGTTGTCATCAGTAGTCACTTTTATGATGATCCATTTGGTGCAGTAAGACTTGCACTCTGACCATCTTACTGAACGGCTGATCTTGAAATGGAAAGCTCGCCACAGAAGTGTATCAGGTATGTAATTTGGCTCTCTCCACGACAATATCCATCTGCCTACATGTCGAACGTGTGGCAGCGTCCAAGAGGTGACAGCATCCCCGCCGCCGAAAAAGCCAGGAATCCATCCCGCTTCAATAGTCCTACGCCAGTTGATATGGCCTGCGTACACTCGCTTTGCTCTAGAGCTGATTTCGCTAGATGCGTTGTCACTAGAGTTGAACAACAGGCAGTGTCCAGTCCCATGCAAGGGCCAATCAGACCATACAAAAATGATATGCGGCCAGATGCTACTGAAAGGAGCACTGACGTTCCTGCATACATTGCGACTGCAGTCATGGGTAGTCCCTTCTCCCGCTCTGAAACATCTCGATTCGCGGTTAGCGCCCCCATTCCCAAGTAAACGCCTATGCTTGTGACAGAGAAGCAAATACCAGCAGTTGACTACAGTAGGATCAACTGTTGAGGATCAGCGGAGGTGGCTTCAGCGTGCGACATGCCACAGGTCTCAAGCTAAAAAACATTAAAGCTGCCATAAGATGATAAGAAATCAGGATCCCATCATGAAAAGGGGGTCCGTCGCTTGACTACTAGACCAGATTCGAGTAATTGCGCTAGTGAACTTCAGGAGTGAAGGCGATCTGGGAGACTCATCGTAAAATCTTGAATAGCCACGCGCTGTGTGCAAGAGCATTTTGACTCGACCTTCGTGATGATAGATTCTTACTTCGTTCAACACAGAGCGATTACAAGAGAAGAGATGGAGGTGGGAGTGGGGTGGTCAAATGCTAGTGTTGCAGGAATCTCAAGCGAAAGGTGATGTTACAGAGATCATCCTAGTTTGAGAGTACCCAGGGAGGTCAACCCAGCCTCTACCAATGGCTGTGCTCCACCAACCTCAGAGCCAACAATCTCAATTATCGTGAGATTAATTCGTTCCACAATCTGGTCGAAGTGGCTATGGTCAGGAGGTTTAATTTTGGCAGAGACGACAGAGCTCATTTAGGGAGGTCCAGGTCTACTGTGTGGCGGCTGCTCAGAAATCTAGGATGGCTTTACCTGCAACGCTTTCACAGATTCGATGATGGACAGGATAGAGTGGGGATTGCATAGCGTACTGGTGTCACCACAATCCTCGCCATGGACGATTTTTTGTACAATTCAGCGCATGTATTTTCCTGTCATGGTCTCCGGAATTTCGCTGATGGTCACAAACTGTGACGGTGCCGCATATTCCCCAATGTCCACAACACAGTTACTTTGTAGTCGTCTTTCGTCTTCGAGGGACAACTCTGCGCCTGGCATGAGCGTGATGAATGCCCACGGGGTCTATCCTGTCAAGTCATCAGAAACTCCAACTACAATGCAGTTGGCCACTGGCGATGTCTGCCGGAGCTTGTCGCGCAACAGACTTGCCTCTATTTATCCTGTGCCAACCCGATGCCCGTTGACATTCAGCACATCATCAGACCGTCCATGCATAGAAAAAAGGCCAGGTCCGTGGAAGATAGCAACGTCACCTTAAAAAAACACGGGCTGCTTAAATCAATCGAAGTACGTTCATTTAAATCATTTCGCATCGCCTCTCCAGTCTCGATGTCCAACAACTCAAACGTCTCCCCATGTTGTTCGGGCCATGTATGGCCACGGTGCTGTGATGACTGCTTCGCCCGTTTCTTTTGCGGTTGCAGGTCTGAACCCACCCCGTCAATCGAGGTGATCAGTTGGAACCCACGACGAAAACGAAATCCATGGGTAGTTGTACATTCGAGTGTCTGGCTTTAAAGGCTAGTGAATATGTCCATACGAACAGCTCAATACCATACCGCCATGCTCAGTTCCCCAATAGGAGTTGATGTAGTGTGGCGTGATGTGCAACATTCCGAAGAGCTAAACTGTTGGAGAGCATGGTTCAGCACAAAAGGTCGCCACCTTTAGGCTCGACTTGTCGTATTTACACAGTTCTGCGGCTCCAAGACTGTGCGACATCAAATATTTGAGAAACGCCACACCCCCTTTCAAAATGGATACGCTGAACTACTAAATCATTGCGGCGAAGCCTGCTACGTATGGGGAAACAGGATTAGTCTCGGTGATGAGGCTTGTGAGACGATTTGCTAGGCTACCCGCCAGCATGTAAGTCTGGCCAGTAATCCACCCGAACGAGGCAAGTACGAAAATCACGTCCCTGCCCGGGACGACATCAAAGCTACATTGCATTGTCATCATTACACCGGCAAGATATCCGTGCGCATGGACAACGCCCTTCGGCTTCCCCGTGCTTCCGCTTGTATATATGATGAACAGGGGGAAATTTGCCTCCACGGGGCGAGCGGCATGCTGGGGTAGGAATAGTCTGCTCTACCCCCAATCTTCTTGCGTGGTCAAAATATCAGCATCTTTTAGGAAATCTTCAACTACAATGACTTCAAATTTTGTACGCATCTATTGGGCTCGCTGGATAATGCGCGCAATCATCTGTGGTTTGAATATTCGGTGAAGGACAAGCTCAAGATCCACAGCGGACACAGTGATTGAGTCCATTAAAAGCTTTTTCAGCAAGACGAGTCACTCAGGTTCCAACCTTTAATTTTAAAGTTCTTTCAGCAAGGATGCTGTTGGGTGGAAATGTGACGCGACTTCCAACGCTGTGGATGTGCCTTAATCTCCACTTACGAAGAGCGCCTTGGCACCAGTGTCACAAGTTCAGTCTGAAAGCGACTGTGCAGGAGTTATCGGAGGCATGCATGCATAAATAATACCCAGCCTCTTTGCAGACTCGATCAAACAGATGCCACTCAAATTTGTGGGAAACATAAAAATAAGACGATCTCCAGCAACCAAACCACGATTCTTCAAGGCCGAAGAAGCTGCCAGACATCCGAGTAGTAAACTTGAGTAGGACTGCGAATGCGACTCTTCTTTGTGGTCGATGACCGCAAGTGCACAACCATACCCTGAAAGGATATGTCTATCGATCTCGTTGAACGCTATATTGACTGCACCACCTGAATACCATTGAAAGCACGGGCTTAGAGTTTCACTTCACACTGTCTGGAACGGGGCCCAACTGCCCTAGCAGCAATGGGCACCCTCGATGGACCAACCGTTCCATGCGCTATCTTGGCTACGCGCTTGCCAGGATTTGTGTCTAGGGTGATACCAATGAAGTAGATGTTTCACCGTACTGCCGTAAAATTCAAGGTTCGTGCAGATCTGAGTTTACTTCGCCTCTGGGTCTAGGAGTACGGCGCGATGTAGAGTAGATTATTTCAAATCGGGCAAGTCTTAACCCAGATACAGGTGAGATATTGTGGACGCTACCGTCAGCACCGAGTCCTCGCGAGTGAAGACTTCGACATGTTTGGAAGAAAGCTACGTTCAAAAAAACTTGGAGCCATCGACAAGGCGTTGCCATCCGTAAATACCATCAGGGTGGTCCCACGATAAGTAATTCGCTCTTCAGTAGAAATCCGGGCCGTCTAGCGTGGAGAAAAATGCAATCTATCCGACCACGCATGTGGTGCATTACTGATGAGAAGCATCGTATTCCTCAGATAAAAGGATAGCCACACTAACGATAGTGGAAAGCTCGAGAATGTGCTCAGGGGAAATACTTCTGGCACTGTGTTCAAGAGCCTGAATTGTGGTTATGTCTCCCAGTTGTATTGCATTGCCAAAGTTGACTGGTGTTAGCAGCAATGTTGCAAAGGCAAATTCGTAGGTGGTTGCGCGCTTCCACATAGCTTCTTGCAGATGAGGCTCATCGAGAAAGCCGTCTATTGGGGCAGGGTCAATGAGAATCAATGACAAGCATTCGAGGCCGGGCTAGCCCGCCCCCGCAAGTATGAGTGCGAGGGGGCCAGAGAGCGAGTAACCAACTAAATGAATTGAATTAGAACAAACTCCGGACAATTCCTTGCACAGCAAAGAACCATAGTGTAGTGCCCGTCCCCGCATCGCACCGAAGTGTGTCTGCGACGGAGGTATTAGTTCTGGTGCTTGAAGCGTAATTATTGGCCACAAAGCAGGCGCGTAAGACTTCAGTTGAACTGCGACTGGAGTCCCAAAGCCCCCATGCAGGAGCGAAAGTGCGGGGGTACCGCGGGAGCCTTTCTGAATATATATCAGTACTTTCGCAAGAGCTTCAGAGTTGATGAACAGCTACTCTTCCTTGGCAAAAAAAACGTAGCCAAGCTGCCAGCCAAGCTGCAACGTATTGAAGTGTTGCGGTAGTGTCTATATCACTGGACGGGGATCTTGATGAATCGGTTTTATGTCTTTGATAAGCAAGGGTATATCCCTCTGTAGTTGAGAGAGAGTGGACTGTGGATTTCCAAGTAGATCCTCATACTTGATTTGGTAGAAAGCTTCTGGCTCCAACTCGCGCCGACAGGATATGATTTTCTGATTGCAATCAGTCCACATTTCTTCGATATTATACTGCTCAATACTCGAGATGCTATGTTCTTTCAGAAGGGTAGCAGGATGGCGAATCAAGTGCAAAAATACGGGGCAGACGAAGTTCGATGCCACCTTTCACATCCAATAAGACTGTGCGCTCGCAAGCCAAGCCACAGCGAGGATTCTCGGGGCAGTCCACTCGTGCAATGGAACATACAGCCCAGGGGACGTCCCGTAGGATTGAAACTAATATAAGCTTGTGGTTTCTTGGATATTCCGCACCAGCAACAAGAGGGTTTCATCTAATAAACGCACAGAACTTTTGCTATTTTGTATTTGTTCGTGATGCGTATGGCCCACTAACATGGTTGATACTCGCGACAAGTATTTCAAAAACTCGCTGCAGCCACTGTGAGGGAACGCCACTATAAATGCTGTTTTTCGGGTTGGCTTCCTACTTTGAAACACATATTACTCCCAGATACAGCCCGCTGGTGATTGGTCTTGAGAATTAAGTTTGCTGTGTGAGGTTTGTAGTCGCACTTGGCGATCTATGTATACGCCGAGGTTCCGCAAATTCTGCTAGCCAACAAGCGTGGAGTCGTCTATGGTCACATCGAAGCGCTTCTAAACAGACCTCGCTAGGCTCTGGCTAATTTTACTATCAGATTACTATGTATGTCGCTAGAGAGTGACTACTAAAGTTTGCTCCACCTATTGCAGGGGCACATCATACACCTCTTCTATGTGCAATGCCAATGCTGCGATCGTTGGCGTGTCAAATAGTTACATGGGGGGGACTTAAATATCAAGCTACTCATTGACATCATCCACCAACGCCTTGACTGAGCTAGACTTCAGACCCATGGCCATGAATGAAGTATGTCAATGAAACTTTCAAGCAGATGCTTCCAGTCGTGAGAATGGCGTGTCCAAGTCACTGTTGGGACCGCAAAGCTCTTGCAAGAACTCCAAGACAACCCCACTCTGAATTTTTTGCTCGGTTTGCCCTGCACTACCTTCTTAGGCAGATGTTAACTTCTGCTGCATGCTACTGTTCAAGCCGGTACGCAATCGAGCACGGAAGTAAGAGGCAGTCTCCCCTCTGATTGCCAGTCACTATCAATACAATGACTGAGAGAACGCCCCGTGTGCAATGGTTCCACTGAACCCAAACGCACTCAACCGGGAGTATTGATCGTGATCATATGATGATCATTAAATCAGTCCGACAGGCAGCTCGAACAATTACCCCGCCACAATCGAAGACAAATGAGTGTTCAACCTACAACGCTACGATAAGAGATAGTAGCAATAGGTAACATTTGGAAAACAGCCTCAGCTCGGCGTTGGCGCTTACTTCTTGCGTGCAAATGACAAGAAAGGCCAGACCAACAGCAGCCGAAGACGCTTCCGAGTGACCCATATTTGACTTCAAGGATGAGCATTGTATTTGCCGTTGTGTCCCAAATACTGGTTTGCACAGCACCCCAATCACAGCTCCTACCTGCAGTCTTACCCGTGGGAACTACCCCCATGTCATGTGCTTTGCACTTCGATGGGATCTCCGAGCGCTGTCCCTGTGCCATGTGCTTGAAGAACTTGACCAGAAACATGGTTGTCTCGCACGACCTCCATTAATCACCTCTAGGAGTAGCCATTCGGTGCTGTTAAACTCGCGCTGGCACCATTGTGCTAGACAGCAGAGTCGCGCAGCGCACAAAGGCTGGTATCACGAGCTTAAAGTAGGAGTGCAGCACATCCCTCAGCGCGACAATATCCGTTCGCCCGACGGTCAAAAGTGTGGCATCTTCCAGCCAGTGATAGCATTGCAGCCACGGACATCGCAAGATTTGTTATTTGAGTCAGGATCTTAGTTCCAACCCCGATGCCATCTGTGCAGCTGTCTTGGACTGTGGTGGCGCAGAGATGCAATGCCGCCAATGCAGATGCGCACGCAGTATCAATAGAATAGCAGGAACCCACGAGTCCAAGTGTATATGAGAGTCATCCGGATGTTACTGAAAGGGAGCTGCCGCTCAACGAGTACAAACCCGCCTATTCGCTTCCAAGCCCGCTTACCTCGACGCCAGTGAACACTCCAATGCGTTCATGTGAAAAGATACGCGATGATGAAAATTGCAGTCTCAAAGTCGTATATCCCACCTCCAGCAGCATGACTTGCTGTGGATCAAGCAACTACGCCTCTGCGATAGAAATTCGAAAACAAACACTATCGAGGTTCAGCTAATCAATGTTCACAAAGGATCCATACGTGGCAGATGCTCTTTCTGATGAAACCTTCCACCGTACTATAGGGACGTGCTGATAAGTCGCCAGTGCGCACACTGTTTGCTCCTTGACCCCAGAATCCAATTTTAGTAACCCTGGCAGGGTGAAGCTCGATTATGTGATTAGCACTTCCAATTTTGCAAGCTACTGCTGTGCTTTTGTTTAAAGTCAATGCTGCTTTTCTTAAAGGAGCTCCGAATTGTGGCTAGCTTCAAACTCAGTTAGGATCTGAGCAATTGAGTCAATTGTCGGATGGTCGAAAAGCATTGTCGGTGACATCTCGATTCCGAGTTCGGTAGACAGGTTCTATGCCAGGTCTGTCGCGACAATCGAGTCCAAACCGGCGGACATCAGTGGCACATTCGAGCTGACCGATGTACTCAGTGTTCAAGCTACTATGGATCTTGTAATTATGTTGCCATCACAACACGGTTTCTGTCGTGCACTCCCATCACCACGGGCGGACGTGATAAAAACCCGCTCTGCACACCGGCTTGCTTACGCCGCAAGAGGCTGGGGAAATTGCACTATTTTGATCTCAAGTACCAGATTTGGAGCTACTAGCATTAAATGATAGATACTCTCAGACCATGAGAATCTTCCAGGACGAAGGCTATGAAAGGCGCAGCTACATGCAAAATGTGCTTAACATACCAATATATATATGTACATTGAGCGCCGGTGATATTCCAATGCGTTTCAACGTTTTTCGACGTAACGAGTTTGTGTTCTGGGGCGAGTTTGAGCCGCGCCTTTTATATTGCTCACGCTTGGTAAGATCAGTAGAAAGCGAAAGCGGTTTCATGCCTACGCTCTTTTTCAAAGCCCTGCTGATCGCATCAGAAACAGGTCAACAGTGCGCACGAAGTTGGGACCGCATCACCATCTCGCTTAGCAGACCGCGTGACTCTGCGTTTCAGCGGGGTCAACTGGTCACTGCTCACGATAAAACGAACGTGCCAAATACGTGATGGATCATTTTGTAGAAGCTATTGGCTGAGGGAATATTGAACAAGTAACTTAACAATGTGAAATTGTTCCATTGAAGCCAAATGAACTGATACGACCCGAGGTGAGTTTGTGGTCGCCAACGTTCATCTGCACAACCTACTATACGGGCAGTTCGAACTGCGAGGAAACAATTGCCATCAGGTGCCAATTTAGCCTGCGCTAATATTGATGGCCTTTTGCAAAAGCCAGTCAATCATCAAACAACACTGACCGATTTAGCTGCGCATTCGCTGACACGCCGGACACGTCCAGAGAGATGAGCGCGAGTGACGCCAAGCCAGCAGCAGCTGCGGATGCCTCCAAATGACCCATGTTTGACTTCAGCGATGTACTCTGTAATATCCTCGAGCTCGCGCACAAGACCCCAATTGCAGCACCCACCTGCAAAAACCGTGAATCATAGAATATTGTCCCGCAGGAGTGCACCTCGATTGGATCCCCTAGCGCTGTGCCCGTGCCATGTGCCTCGAGTACTTAAGAAAGCACACAAATACCTTGCACGGCTTGGATCAGTCAGCGTTGGGATGATCCGTTTGGCGCTGTCAGGCTTGCACGCGGTCCATCTTGCTAGACCGCAGTACCAGCAAGTCCCTTCTGCGAGCTCGATGATGAAACTATGAAAGTTCCACAACCCTCACCACGGCAATATCCATCCCCACGATGATCAAACGTATGACATCATCCAAACAAAGACAGCATTCCAGCTTGTGCCGTCACAAAGTTAGATTGATCCGTCAGAACATTGACCCCAGCTACGATAGCAACCACGATCTAGCTTGACACCTCCA
Organism: Aureococcus anophagefferens; assembly: GCF_000186865.1. Classification (NCBI taxonomy): domain Eukaryota; class Pelagophyceae; order Pelagomonadales; family Pelagomonadaceae; genus Aureococcus; species Aureococcus anophagefferens. The sequence goes on from NW_008705597.1 coordinate 143,661, forward strand.
ATATTGCAATGTGGAGCGCCACAAGTGTTGATGAACAGGCTGTATCAAGCGACACGCACGCACCTGTCAAGCCACAAACGAACGAAAGTCAACCTGCCGCCACGGAGCAAACGCAACCCGTCCCTGAGAAAACATTGCTCTCTCACAGGTGAGAGCCTGGCTAACTTTAGATCCCAACGAAGACGCCAGAAGGCGTTTGATGCAAATGGTCAAGCACTCGACTCCCTAATTCTAGGACGAGAATCTACTATGGGTCCATCACTCGAAGTTCCACCGCATGGACTTGCAAGGCTGGACCGTCAGCACAGAAGCCATCACATGTGAAGGCACCATAATTGGCTGCTTCGACGTGTCCCACGATGTCCCAGCGCGCATGAGGTATGTTAGACGCAGCCACGAGACCCCCTGAACAGATCATATGCAACCCAGTCTTGACACTGATCCGCCCCGGTAGAGAAAAGAGGTTAGATTGAATATGTACCAGGTTCTGTTTCACCCGGGACTCTCCCTTGCGATGCACAGTCTTTCCTCAACATGGAGATCCATTGACAAAGGAGATTAACGACTTTAATGTTGGATGATCAAATGCGATGGTAGCAGGCAGTTCGAGGTGCCATTCTATTTTAAGCTGGGTTATCAACTCTGTTGTCATGAGCGAATCCAGACCAGCACTTATCAATGGAATGTCGCCCGAGATCTGCGTGCCTATTAATGAAAGTACGAGTGAGCGAGCTTATGAATACCCTCCGCGACTCTATTAACAGGAGTCGTTGCGGCGACTCTATTGAGAGGAGTCGTTTCGATGTGCCTGATGCGTTAAAACTCCATAGTATCACGTGAAGTGGTCAAAGATAATTCCAGAGCAGTCTGCAATGAGCAGTCTATATAGCGAGGCTATCGATTGGAATGCGATTTGTGAATTCGCCGCTTTACGTGTGTGATTGCTGAACGATCCAAACTAATTGTGTGCGATTGTTCCACTAAAGCCAAATGAACTGATACGACCCGAGGTGAGTTTGTGGTCGCCAACGTTCATCTGCACAACCTACTATACGGGCAGTTCGAACTGCGAGGAAACAATTGCCATCAGGTGCCAATTTAGCCTGCGCTAATATTGATGGCCTTTTGCAAAAGCCAGTCAATCATCAAACAACACTGACCGATTTAGCTGCGCATTCGCTGACACGCCGGACACGTCCAGAGAGATGAGCGCGAGTGACGCCAAGCCAGCAGCAGCTGCGGATGCCTCCAAATGACCCATGTTTGACTTCAGCGATGTACTCTGTAATATCCTCGAGCTCGCGCACAAGACCCCAATTGCAGCACCCACCTGCAAAAACCGTGAATCATAGAATATTGTCCCGCAGGAGTGCACCTCGATTGGATCCCCTAGCGCTGTGCCCGTGCCATGTGCCTCGAGTACTTAAGAAAGCACACAAATACCTTGCACGGCTTGGATCAGTCAGCGTTGGGATGATCCGTTTGGCGCTGTCAGGCTTGCACGCGGTCCATCTTGCTGGATGCTAGAATCCACAACAGAAAGTTGGGAGTATTCTTTGCTCATCAAAAGCGTTCCCACCCCTTCTCCACGACAGAAACCATCGGCTCGAATATCAAAGGTCTGACATCACCCTCACAAGGAGAGCATCCCTCCCGCAGCGAAGGCAATCGACACGACAGAAGTCAACATTGAGCTGCCAGATATTGCAGCACGCGATGCTGAATCCACAGCGAGGGCAAGCTCGGCTATGTTAAAAGCCACCAAAAATGCCGAACATGCAGTATCAATGGAGAGACTAGGTCCAACAAGGCCGAGAACATACGACAGTCATCCACAAGCAACTGCGAGAGACGACGAGGTGCCGGTATAGACGGAGGCCTCTGATGGACGTCCATTCTGACCTAGGGTACTTGGAAAACCGCCGTTTGCGCCTAAGAAAAATCCAATTTGCTAATCCACAAGAGCTAAACGACAGTGGCAAAAATTAGCCACAAACGATGCATAACTCACTTCAAGAATCAGGTTCATTTGAGGATTCATTTCAGCTGATTCCAATTTTGATATAGAAAATGCCGAAGCGTCTGTGGTTGGTAAGTTGCTGATATACGCCCCGTATCTTGCTGCAGGATGGCTTTTCTTGCTCGCGAATTAATGCCAGCGAAGGATCGGCAGTCTCGCTTTTGTGTGCAAAGCTGCTAGACATGTGTAACTTAAGCACGCTTTAGAGGATGGCATCGGCAGTATGACGCAAAAATTGCTCATTACGAAGAGGGACTGTGCTTTTGATTCCTTCTATTAAACTGCCGACCGAGAATCGGGATAAGAGCCAATGGAAACATGGGTTGCTGTGCATGGCAATGTGTTGACCCCAACAACATCTAGGTAGGAGACGATAGTTTTAATCGTGGGGTGGTCAAAGAGGAGTGTCGGTGGCATGTTGACGCTCAGGCGCTACCCTAGCACCCGTGAGAATTCTGTTGCATTTAGAGAATCAAATCCAACTTACATGAGAGGAACTTCCAATAACACTGACGTCATCTGAAGTTCCATCACGACTAATTAGATTACCTCTGTCGTGTTATTGCGTTTCACAGACTGTTTTGGTCTGCAAAGTTTCTGAGTTGATTCCACACGCGCCGTAGCCTCCTAGGTTACCTCAAGAATGCTGGCGATTGCACGAGCGGTGGGATGATCAAAGAGAAGGGTCGTGGGGGCAGTGGTACTGAAATGCGAGTTGAAATTACCACTGAATTCTGCCGCCGTGAGTGAATCGAATCCAACGGCCATCAATGGTGCATCTACATCCACCATTGTCGCAGCCTCAAGGGAGATCATGCGCACGAGCTTGCTAAAAGTCTGATTAGTGTATTCAGTCAGTGACAAATTCGTCTATTCCGCTTACATCTCGGGGGTGAATTCTAAATTCCTCTACGATAGAGAAGCTCCAGTAACCTTCTTGATCCGGATCGCTCCTAGTCGTGGGACCGGGAGATCAAGACTGGGAAGACCTGGAGAAACGGACAAAATGCGAGTCAGCCCAGCTCCAGAATCACCCGATGCTAGTGCTAACTTCTAGAGCGATGGAGATGATCTGATGTTCTTTTTATAGGATCATGCATGAGTCGCGTTGCGCAAATGATGAGGTAGTTCATTAAATATAGCTATTACGATGTAAAAAGCTCTCAAGAATCGGACCCTGTATCCAGGGCTAACGAACCCACCTAAAAATCAATGCGCGCCAAGGAATTGGAATTGGAAAGATGCAGACCGAGCCCCATTGAAAGGATCGTCCATTTGCATGCACAACGAACAGCAGGACATTGGGCAGTAACTGGTAAAGAACCTAAAGGGGCCTAGCAGTGTTCTTGTATGCTGCGGGGAACTTGAGACCGGCTTTGAAAGCTGTCTTGCATAGCGGAGCATCGAAATCTTGATCCCGAACGGTTCCGGGCAACACATACGCGCTCGTCTTTTCTTGCATCATATTGCATCTTCGAGGCACGTGAGATCCTTGAGATCAAAACATCTCAAGCGAGCAAGTGGAAACATAGGGAGTGCACACAAGTCAGGAACTCTGTGCATAGAGACAGCTCTGGCTTGAGGCAGAACGCCTGCACCCAATTAATTGTCCTACAGCTTGGCCAGCGCTCCAACAGATGAAGAGAAATCAGTGACACGGAACATTGCAGATGTCGGGTGTTTTGATACTACTGAACCTTAACGCGAGGGGCTAATAACATGTTCGCCAGCTACGTGAATAGACTTGAGATTAGGAATTTGACTGTATATCTCAAAGGCTCCCAATGGCGATGCATTTCATAGCACTAGCTGACTCTCACGAGAGAGCACACAAGGTCGCATGATAGCTACATTCTAGAGGGAACCGGCTTAACAACCTTCCTCCAGAAAGATGAACACAAGTGCAAACTCTTGGTAACCCACACCAGGGAAAAGGAATTTATCACCGATTACATGATCGCTGAGCGTGTCATATGTAACACGTGACATGGTCTTCCTTGGAGTACCTCAAGTAAAAAGTCCAGGGCGCTCTTCGTCAAAAAATAAATGCATCGGTCTTTTTCTTGCCATGAATGATGTTGAGGTTCATATGAACGATTAAGCATAGCCGCAAAGGCGAAGTTCATGTTACAGACTCGAATCATGTTACAGATGATTTCTGGTAAAATTTTGGCTTAGTGCAAACAGGCCGTGCGTAATGGTTCCGCTCGCACCAAAAGAGCTGACTCAGGCTTGCACACCCGGTTTATTGGAAGTTAGTCACTGCAACAAAATCACATCTTGCACAGGCATTGAGAAGTCAGATGCCCTCAACAGGGACCCCAGGTGCGGATTGGAAATCAGCAGCTAGGAATTGGGCACGATGATAGCCATATGCAGAGGTCCAAAAAGCAGTGACATGGCTCCTCCACCCGACGCTGCAGGCTCTAGGTGACCCATGTTTGCCTTCAGAGATGAGCTTTATATACCAGCCATACCAACATTGGACAGGCTGTTGATAATGGCCCCAACTTCAATTGGATCTCCCAGGGCAGTGCCTGTGCCGTGTGCCTCTAACATGCTCGTTAGCCCCGTCACCTCGTTTGATGCTTGGACAGAACTGATCAATCACCTCTGTGCTTGGCCATTGGGCGCAGTGAGACTTGCGCTGGGACCGTCACACTGCACAGCTGTTGCAAGAATTGAGGGATCAGGAGCGTCTCGAGACTTTGTGGCAAGAAACATTGCTATACAGCTCTCGCCGCGAGCATATCCGTCTCCTGAAATATCAAATGTGTGGCACCTGCCGGTAGGCGAAAGCATGCCATTTTGGGCGAACCCTTAACTCCAGGCGGGACCAAGCAAACCCACACCGAGTGCTAGAGCATCCTTGCAGTGACCATTTCCAGTCTCAGCTCGTGCGAGATGGATGCCGACGAGTTAGGTGGAGCATGCGGTATCCAATGTAACGCAGGCGCCATTGAGGCCGAAGGTATACGATATCAATCCAGACGAAGCGTTGGCATGAGTAGGCGGGTACTCCGAATTTGAGCTAACTACACCTTCCACTGGTTGTGTGAGCATCCCCACATACACGGCCACGTCAGTGCCGGTTGGTGTTTTAAAATCAAGTCCTAGACAAGCACCAGAGCACTACAGCAAAAGCAAATTCTGGGGGTCTTGATTGCGCATGGATTGAATTGACATCTGAAATGAGTGGCCATTGTCAATTAAAACCTCACCAAGCACGAAGGATCCATAATCTGCGGAACTGATACTCGGCGGATTCTGTGCATACCAACGAATGAGAGGCACATGGGTTGGGGTCGCCAACTTCGCCAGCTGAAGGGTGCAAAGACTGTTGATGGCATGTATTGCGGCCGGCATCTGGAACGACTGGCTTGTGCACAACAAAGTTGGTAGCCTGCACTGCAACTGATCAGTATACTCAAAGTTCTCGCCTCTAGGGGGATGCACTGGGCATTCCTCATTGGATAGGAACTCAGCAACAGCGCTTAAGGTCGGATGATCGAATATCAACGTGGATGGATACTCAGTGCAGTGTAGCTCCGAGACAGCTTACACAAACTGGGTCCCGTTTAATGAATCTAGACCCGCAGCCATGAGAGGTTCATTCCTTCCGATGGTGGTACCAAGGAGCTGCACAATAGTAGCTGCGAGGCTATCAATAAGCTCGTTCACTTTTGGGACTTCTGGCCTCTACAAGAATTCTGCAACAGCGCATAGGGTCGGATGCTCGAATATCAACGTGGATGAAAAGTCAGTGCAGTATAACTCAGAGAGGGCTTACACAAAATGGGTACCAGTCAATGAATCCATACCTGCAGCCATAAGAGGTTCATCCCGTCCAACGGTTGTACCAAGGAGCTGCACAACAGATGCTGTGAGGCTATCAATTATAGTGTGAGTGGCCGTGGCTATGGCGCTTGCCACTCGCTTGGAGTTTTTTGGAACTATTTGCTGGGTTATCCGTCTGGCCCAGCGTTCAAGTTTGGTTACCACGGTGTGAACACCCAAGCTTGCGACGTTGCCAATTGCCAGCGAATCATCAAGCCACTCACTGGCAATTTAGCCGCAAAGTCCCATGCAGGAATTCACGGGCTGTACCCCATCTAGATTGCAAAAGCGTGATTCACACAGGCTAGTTAGATATCTCCATTCTCACGAACTTTGCGCTTCAAACTATTCTGGCAGGAAGCGCTGGTGAAAGTTTAAGGCACGATGAATCATTCACTCCCGAGCTGCGGAGGTGAGCGTGCTGCTTGCGTCCAGGGTGCAAAACATTTCTCAAGAAAACCGAGAGACAGGTGTATCGATGATATCACACCTAGGCCCATCATCAAATATAATACCATCGACGTACAAGAGCACCGAAAATGCAATGGCCTCTACATAACTCGATCCAAATGGTGTTTGGAACCCCCCAGTGTCATCCAAAATTGCCTCAGCTTAAAATACAAGATTCTACCGAACCAAACTGTTTGAATACATCATTTTGCTGCCAACCAACTGCCTTACTCCTTCATTTTTCCAGTATCCAGTGCACTTGATGATCACGTCACAAAGAATCGTGACCTGTCCCGACGTGATGACGTCACGACTCCTCACATTGGAGACTTCGCCAAGACTAGTAGCCACAAGACCGTAGTGGTGAGCCAAAAACCACAAGTCAGAAACTGAGACTGAATGCCCATCTGGGGAAATTCGACCTTCTTGCCAGCATTCTGGTTTGCTGACCTAGCAGAGGTCAAACGCACGACCCCAAGCCATGAAAATAAGTTGCGAACCTCTCTTGGCATGGGAAAATCAATGATTGTACGGTCTCGCGAAGTTGAGATAGTCCACGATTAGTGGACTCACTGTACCACGTCGTCGCTAAATGAGCGACACCCGCTCTGCTCCTCGCTCGAGCGCAGTGCGTGTGTTTTCAGTGGCAAAAGCGCCTGCGCCAACTATCAGAATCAGGAGGGAAGTAAATGGAATCGATCAAGTCTGATCACCAACCCCATAATACGTGCTCCCTTTAAATTAGTTCCCACCTGGAAAACTCATCTGACGGAGTGCCCCAAGGCGTCGATTAACTCCGACAAAAACTTTTCTACTTTCAATAGCCGCTTTATTGTGATCGTTCTGGTAACAAAGTAAGTGCCTGGCTGCACGAGAGGAACGAACCCCAATCACGGTGGTTTTGAAGCTGATTCACTGCGTTAGGTAAATTGTGGATATAAATTGTAGGTCGTTCATAATCTGAAAAGTTAGTGGATGGTCGAAATTGATCACAACTCCTCTCTCAGCGACGCGGTACGCCGCCTCAGTAGTATTCACTTTTGACTGCGCGTTTGCTTGCAGATGCCACACGCCACCAACTGCCTTCCCCTTCTCAAGAACGGTGACCGGGTGCCCATCACAGACAGTCCTGCGCGCTAATAAGAGCCCAGATAAGCCAGCTCCTACAATAGCGACGGGAGATTTTCGTGTGATGTGCACACAAGTTTCAGTATAATCTATTGTTGCCGCTGCTGCAATCATGCCACACAATTCTTGAACACTACCATTGCAACAGGGCAGAGTTGTATGGAGTCATCAGGTCTTGTAAGCGCACATGGAATGAAGGAAGCTTGGGTTTGACATCGTAAGTAGCGCTGACAATTCCGTCACAGTACGAGCACCTTGATCGCCAACACCAACAAGTACGTTGATCGCATCCTTGAATAAAGCTAAGCCTACCTCATGATTGATTCAAGCGGGGCTCTAGAAGGAAGATGCGACGAGAATTTCGGCATTTAGGAAGCAAGATTGTAGCTCTGTGACCAAACCTTTGGATTCAGCTGAATCTGATATGATGTAGATTCTCAAGGAAGATCATTTCTCTTTATAGGCACCCATCATGCTGCACAGTCACTTACTCGCGGGCAGGAAGTTACTTAGTGTACACGTTATTTCAGGGCACCCGCAGGTGAGCTCCGCTTAGCCCCAGGTTTAAAAAATCCTGCCCGGGAAGGTAGACGCCTGTCGAAACAGGCGACGACTTTCGGATTCATATCCATGTACCTTCATTTTGTACTTCATATAGAATAATTTATTAGCTCCGTACCGTTGCTATGACGCCAGTCAACCACTATCCAGCAGGCAACGGATGAATTTACGACACATAATGAGCGACCAATATCCATACTAGGATTAAATACTCTCCTGATACTTATCTCCCTTTTAATCTTTGTATATTACAACAAAGCTGCGTCGACCGCAACAAAGCACATCAACAATGCTCTGCAATGTGAATTGTGATTATAATCATGTTGTCCTAGAGTTTGATGTAAAGAACATTGTTACATCAATGATTATGCTGTTCGTAAATCAGTATTGGCTGATGTTACAAATATCGGATTCGGATATGGGCCGGAAAATACTGCTGCAAATATTAAAAGTACAACAGAGCACCTTTGGCCATCTCCGCCGCCACCCGGACCTACACTGGGCCCCCTTCCAGATAGAGCATAAGGAGCGAGTGTCGAATAGGCTGCAATAATAAGATAGCAGCTGATTTTCTCTGTCGCTCTGTACGAATTTTCCCCTGCCGCGGCGCCCCAATCGTCGTCGTATAGACTGTCAAGCACCACCCGGTCCGCACGCAGGCCCTGGTGTCGTCGGCGTCACTGGCGGAGCAAATCCACAGGCCTAATCTAGAGCGCATTAGAAGCAGCCCAAGAGCCAGCCCGTGCCGCAGCTCGCGCCGTCGTCGCTGCCCCCCGGCCCGACCATGGCGGGCCCGCTGCTCGTCTGGGAGTCCGGCGCGACGTTGTCCGTGCACGGCTTGACGGTGGCGCATCCCGGCATTCCGGCTCCCGTCCCATCCAGTGTCGGTTGGCGGCGGCGACTTCAGGTCGTGCGCGAGCACGCTGGTTCGGCGCCCCCGGGCATCTCTGGGTTCGGACCCTCGAGGCCGCCGACTTCCGCGTTCGAGGGGGGCGCACGACCGTGCCGCGCTCCATGGAGGCGCGCTGGCTCGAGACTCTCCGCGGCGCCCGAATCGCTCGCCGCCGCGCGGCGGGCTTTCAGGGCAACCGCGTGCACGTCCGAGACCCACGGCGCCAGCCTCTGCGGCGTGGGCTACGCCGAGCCCAAGCAGACCTTCCCCGGCGACATCATCTGCCGTACCTACGCCTTCGCCGAAGAGCTGGCGCGCGCTGTCCAGTCCCGCGCGCCTTGCGCGGGCCTCGACTTTAAACACCGACGCATGTGCCATCTACGGACGCACTCGTCGGTGGGGGAGAGCCGGGGGAGACGCCGTCCCCCCCCGGGCCGACGGCAGGCCTTTTAGACCACGCCCTGGCCCCGCTTGACCTCCCCCTCCGCTCAGTCGAATCAACTGTGCTTAAACAGTTCATGAGTCAACTGATAGACCATTGATCGATTGGACTTTCTGAGTAGTCATGAACAGTGATTATGGTGGGCGCCAAAACACCCCCTGGCGACCCTCCCGCTGGACCCCAGCGCATCGGGGGTCCGTCCAACATGTCCTCTGGAGGACCAAAGCTGAAAAGCAGCCATCCATGCCGAAACTCGGCTGTGGACGGGCTGCCAAGCACGACGCGCGCCGCGGCTCAAACCTGGTCAACGACCCGAGAAACGCGCATTGGGGACACCCGCGACCGCTTCGAGACCCTCGCAGACACCCCTCGAGTGCCTCAGCCGCGTAGATCGTCCTCTGGGCCCGGCGCTGACCGCCACGACCACTCGGAGCGCTCGACGCGCACCGCCGGGGCTGCCACGCGCGTGCGCGTAATCTCGGACATGAGCAATCCGCGGCACGCGGGGAATCTCATCGCGACACTATCCCTTCGCGATTCCCCGAGCGCCGCGGATCGATCGATGCCCCAGGACCGACATATCGCCCCTCGACGCGTCGAAATGGCGCGGATCCAGAGGCCCCGTTCGCCCCGAAATCGTGCTCGCCTCTGGAGATCGAGAGCGGCGCGTCGAAGATCGCCCGCCGGCGCGGCGCGGGCTCGAAGGCCGCCGGGCGCCCGGCGGACCGAGCCGCCGAACGCGGCCGTCAAAGTCGGGCGCTGCCCATCGGATCGGCTTCCCAGTGCACTGGAGCCCCTAGAGAACTTTAGGCCTGTGATCCCACCGTGCTATTGGGTGGTCGGGGAGCAGTCGGTGCGCGCGCGCGCGGTGCGGTCGGTACGTGCGACCGATTCGCGGCGGCGGGGCATTGAGCTGCACCAGCTACGAATCGCTCGCGAGGTTTGCGAGCGCAATCCCCTTCGCATCACATGCGCACTTTGGATGAAGACGACCCTCGCATCGCGGCTGCTCTTACATGTGCCCATTCACTTGCGGCGCAGCCTCACCGCCAGTCATTGTTGCAGTACCCAGAGGTGTAACAAGAATACAGCTTTTCCAATGCGTATGAGAGCATGGTTGTTGCGAGTGAGTACCTGTCTTTGTATTCTGTAGCAGAACTGTCGGAGACACCATCTTCTCAGCCAAAGACAACAGAGCTAAACATCTGACAATGTAGACCTCTTGAGAGGTATTCACATATTTGTGACAGTAAAGCCTATGTCCAACATGGATTCATATTGAGCGTCCGTTTGCCGTGCGGTATTAGCCGGCTCGAGTCTTTAAGGTAGCTATAGACTCGTATGTTCGTCACATCAGCACTCCGTAGTTTCTCTAGCGCTCTCCAGCGAAGCGCATAAGCTTTCTTGGCATATGGAAACTATTTGGGTGCGCAAGTTGATCTCGATCGAACATGTTGGGGGCTCTCTGTCTTGGAATAAGAGGTCATTGATCCGCAACAGCTCATGGTCTTGGAAGTTTGCTGCACCTCAGACGCGCGTCTTTCCTCTGTTAAACCGAACGTTGGTATCTATTTGGCCGTTGCCGGCCGCTTAATCTCAACCAGCTCTCATGGAATCGCATCTAACCAGCAGACGTGTACAAACCCGCATCTTGTAGCTGCATCCTCAACAGCGGCGGCAGCTGGGAGAATCTCCTATATTCTGGGTCTCATGGGACCGTGCCTCGCTGTGGACACGGCTTGCTCTGCGTCCCTCGTCGCATTACACTTGGCAAATGTTGCGGTCTGGAAGCGTGAATGCCTTATGGCGTGCGTCTGTGGGTCGAATTGGCTAGAAGAAAATGTGTAAGTGGTTTTGGGTTCTGCCGGCATACTTTCGATGCTTGGAAGGTGCCACACATTTGACAAACGGAGTGATGGATATTGTCGTGGTGAAGGGTGCATTGCATTTGTTTGGGGTGACTTGCAGCGCTGTTGAACAGACATGTACGATCTTCGATCTCGAGTGTAGTAAGACGGCCCTCGCGTGGCTTTTACCGCACCAAGTGGCTTATCCTAGTGATGACTTCTTCAGTGGCTCGGACCCAGGCTTGAAGAAATCTCGACCTTGGAGGCGCACGGCACAGGTACCTCGCTTGGAGACCCTATAGAAGTGAGCCATAATACTGAAAACTATTTCGTAGATAGATGCTGATTAGGTTGGTGCTGCTGTGATGAGCCTATGCCAGTCGGCATCACACAGCACTATGGTGCAATGCGCCTCTTCCAAAGCAAACATGGGACACTTGGAAGCTGGTGCAGGAGTCACTGGACTCGCCTCGTTGATGTTGATGCAACATTGCTTCAATTGAGTCTCTCCAAACGCTCAATTATGATTGTCCAGTCTCTAGAAACTTCCCCAAGGAAACTTATGGCAACTAGGTTAAATCCTCATGTGCGGTCTGCATTATCTCATTTTCATCTGGCAATAGAAAATGGGAGCTTATTTTCCCGTCAAGGTCGGGTAAGTTCATTTGGCTTCAGTGGCACGATTGCGCATGCGGTTTTGGCGTTCACATCATGAAGAGAGCACGCACCTGTTATGAAACAAATTTTGTCTCAATACCGTAGCAAATCGATTACGGTAACTGATAGCTTACTTGATGCCACAAAATGCGTACCAAGGGCGAGACTTCGCACACTTCTCAAATGATTCGGGGATCAAATTTCAAATCCAGTTCCAATTCATCAGAGGCAGATGAGTGCGTGACTAGTTTGAAGTGTGAATCCTTCCAATGTAATCAACTTCAAGTTCAAATAAATGTGAGAAAACAAGTCAGAACAAACACTTAGGGGGAGAACACGCTGGCCTTTGTATTACACACGTAGCCTACAAAGAAATTCCGCGTAGACTCAACTGAGGGCAAGGCAATACCCATCACTCGACCGGTAACGAGACAGAACCAATATTTCTATAACGCTCCGCACATTTTCATATCAAGAGTAGTTCACTCTGAAAATAGACACCGAACTCAGCTGCCACCAGTTAGCTACAGTCATGGCCCCTAACACCGCTACACTTGCATAAAACGACGAGTTTGGTGTGTGCGTTATAATTTTCGACACAAGAGATATACACCCATCCATACTTCTGATTGCACAAAGCGACTTCAACCATAAACATGACAGAGCGCGGCCATCAGCATGTCACGTCACGGCCTTTGATGCAAACGAAGATGTTTGCGCACGTGTATTCAGTGCACGTTCCTTGGGAAAGTTGTAGCTGTGTGTCAAATTTCCTGATGCGTTTTGAGTTGAACTTCCCATCGGTAGAGTGCACTCACTTTCTGCTTTGAAGAGTCTACTTTGAAGCCTTGATGCTTGCATGGAAATATTTCAAGTTATTGACGAGCGATGCATCACGCGGCACGCAAGGCAACTGAATTCAAAAAGGAACGCACTAATCATGAAAACTCGCCGCGACTAAAACACCATGATAAATTCGATAGCACTATCAGTTCTGGGCACCGTTGTGGGTATCAACGTGCCGCTGATGTCTGCCGGCTTGGATTCCATCGCTGTGATCGAGCTCACACAGAGTCTTTCTACTGCATTCGAATTGGCCCTATCACCAACACTACTCTTCGACTATCCTACCCTCAATTCACTCCTAGCTGTCTTATCAAGTGAACTGACCTCCATGGATGGGACTGGATCTGCCTCCAGCTCCACACGTCAATTGCGCAAGAGGTAACGCTCCAGCGTCATGTGGGCTGCGTCCAAAAAGTGAACGAGTACGATGATTGGGGCCCTGAGCATATAGCTGGCACAGTCCCTGAGCCGCTGCCCTGCATTGCGATCGCTTCTGGCGCGCGCACACACGACCAACTCGCATGTCCCTGTAGCACGCTGGGTGAGCTGACTAGAGCACAAATCAGCAGCTTACGGATCTTTCCTGGGCTCCCAGCAGACAGGCCTGGACTCATCTACCACATTTGGAATTTCAGCCATAGAGGCGCGAGCGATAGATCCATAGCAGAAGCTCGTGCTTCTTGCTGGCTATTGTGCTTTACACGGCTGATTCTCCTCGAAGCTCACTTCTGCCCCGGTGCGCGATATTTTGACATCGAGTGATGTGGGAGTGTTCGTGGGCATCGAAGTAAGTGGGCTTCGCAGCGGCAGTGAAGCGATGATGAGTGTCTTTTCTACGAGCGGAGGTGCGCTTTCAATCGCATCAGGGCGGCTATCATACACACTGGGTCTGGTGGGACCATGCTACTCACTTGATACGGCCTGTTCATCCGCCCTTGCTGCGTTGCATATTTGCTCCTCGGCTGTGAACGGCGGCGAAGAGTGTCAAGACGGAGTTGGGATTGGAACCAAGATTCTCAGTGAGGCTGTGAATATTGCAACGTCCGTTGCTGGAATGACCTCGTCGCGTGGACGATGCCACACGTTTGATCAGCGTGCCAATGGGTACTGTCGTGGTGAGGGATGTGGAGCTTTCGTTCTGTGTTCGTCCGCTGAAGATGAGAGTGAAGCCACGCTCTGAGGTTCTGCGGTCTAGCAGGATGGTTCCAGCGCGAGTTTGACTGCGCCCAACGGGGCATCCCAAAGGTGACTTTTGGAAGCGGTCTGGGATGGCGGCGCCTTGCGGCGGGCATTGGAAGCTCATGGCACCGGCACCGCGCTTGGAGATCCGATCGAGGTGCTTGTAGGAGTGATCTGACACTGTCTCACGCCGCATCTTAGGTGGGTGCCGCTGTTAGAGCCCTGTGCTAGCCGCTCGACACCACCACTCAGCTGGTGTAGTGCACTTCTCTGAAATCAAATCTGGGGCATCTTGAGGCGTCTGCAGCTGCCGCGGGTCTGGCTAGCCTTATTCTCGTGCCTCTCTACATGTCCCTGATCTCCCCAAACGCGTAATTGAGCTCGTGAGTTTCTGACTTTCTTTCGTATCATGCAACCAGGGCCGTTGGATTCATTTGGCATAGGCTAAACGTGCACTTGCTATCAATTCTATCACCTTTGTTTCAAATGCCGATCGAGACCTCAGTTCGAGTCATGCATAGTCACCAGTGATCATGTGCTGGCAGGCTGAGCTCATTTGGCTTCACTGGGACCATCGCGCATGTGATTCTATTCGTCTAGGATTATATGGTATCGTACAATTCACAACGCCAAAGATCCTCACACTTTCGTGACGATATACCTCACGCGCGAAAATGTTCCACGAGCGTCGAAACCCTGTGAAGAATTTGGAAAACGCCGCTCACCTCACGCTCACTGCTGCTTCGTGCATGTCTCCTGGCATCAAAATGGGCGCAGCGCTCGTTGGTCAATTGAAATTTATAGTAAAATGCAATTTAGCTAATCCGAGCGGCCTCTTGGAAGTGTTCGACGAGTTAGCAAGGTCTGCGCAACTCGCCCTCTCTATCGATGATTTCCAGATGCACCCGACCCATCTTCCAGCCCGGGTTTACCACTCGCTCTGATTTTGAATGGAGAAGCAATGGGTTTATTCTGTAGATTGATACGACCACCGGCTTGTTTCCAGCTGGAGAGATAAGGACACATTGATGGTTGACATGTCACAATCACCCTGCAGTTTGAGCCCACACTATCATCGTGTCCGAAGGTGGGCTGCCTCTTTTTTTTTTACACACAAAGCTGCAGAAATTTTGGTGCCCTCAACATAGGCTCCCAAGTACTGCGTCAAAT
Source organism: Aureococcus anophagefferens (assembly GCF_000186865.1). Lineage (NCBI taxonomy): Eukaryota > Pelagophyceae > Pelagomonadales > Pelagomonadaceae > Aureococcus > Aureococcus anophagefferens. Next base: position 158,690 of record NW_008705597.1, read on the forward strand.
ACCAACACTGACTTAAAATTGGAGGTGCGATCCTGACAGCCTACAATCTGTTCCTTTGTGAGCTGATGGCTTGGTACATCAATAGAAATGGAAACACCTCTGATGTCTGCTGGTACAGATTCCGTCTCGATAATGGAACTTGCATAGAGCCTCAGCGCGCTATTTGGATCAAAGATACCCGCGATTATGCTTTTCGACCACCCGACGCTCAAGTCTATCTCAACAGACGCGGGTGCTGGACTTGATATGATGATAGTCTCGCCGTCCTGTGAAAAATCTCAGCTCATGTCGCAATCGCGGCATCCATACATTAGTCGGCAGGTCGAGATCTCATGCTGGTGCTTACAGCTGGCAGGATACATAAGCTCCAACTTTGGACTGCGTTTGTTATCGATTCCCAAGCATACTGCAAACTCAGACATACCTGCTGCCCGTTGGATTGCAAGAAAAGCAAGAGCCTCTGCATCTTATGGATCTTTCACGAGTTCCCAGCAGTCAAGTCACGACCTTTTTGCACACGGAATCACGTTTGAAGAGGCAAACACGATGGATCCGTAGCATAAATTTGTACTAGATGTCGGCTATTGCACATCATATCAAGCACACCCAACTGAAAGTAGGGCTCAAAATATTCGGAACATTCTAATGTATTCAAATGTGGGGGTCTTTGTTGGCGCTGAAGTCGGTGGGTTGCAGGGTCTAGGATCTGATGTCAACGAGTCGGGATTGAGCGGTCGAGCTCCATCAAGTACTGCAGGTTGACTTTCTTATGTGCTGGGTATCGTTGGCCCGTGCTATTCTATTGATACTGCGTGTGCGTCATTCTTGGCAGCGTTGCACTTGTGCACGATAGTTATTCACGAAAACGTTTCCCAAGTTAGCATGGCAATTGCAACAAAAGTCCTAAGCGAGGTAACAAATACGCTGATATCTAGTTGCGGGATGAGTTCTTAGCGTGGATGATGTCATTCTTTTGATCTTCGCGCAGATGGGTATTGCCGTGGTGAAGGCTGTGCTGCATTCTGGATATCGTCCAGTCCAGGTGCAAGTGTCGCTCTTCTCAGCACTGGGGTTTAGCACAATGGCCCTGCCGCTAGCCTGACTGCGCCCAATGGGGCATCCCAAAGGTGACTTTTGGAAGCGGTCTGGGATGGCGGCGCCTTGCGGCGGGCATTGGAAGCTCATGGCACCGGCACCGCGCTTGGAGATCCGATCGAGGTGCTTGTAGGAGTGATCTGACACTGTCTCACGCCGCATCTTAGGTGGGTGCCGCTGTTAGAGCCCTGTGCTAGCCGCTCGACACCACCACTCAGCTGGTGTAGTGCACTTCTCTGAAATCAAATCTGGGGCATCTTGAGGCGTCTGCAGCTGCCGCGGGTCTGGCTAGCCTTATTCTCGTGCCTCTCTACATGTCCCTGATCTCCCCAAACGCGTAATTGAGCTCGTGAGTTTCTGACTTTCTTTCGTATCATGCAACCAGGGCCGTTGGATTCATTTGGCATAGGCTAAACGTGCACTTGCTATCAATTCTATCACCTTTGTTTCAAATGCCGATCGAGACCTCAGTTCGAGTCATGCATAGTCACCAGTGATCATGTGCTGGCAGGCTGAGCTCATTTGGCTTCACTGGGACCATCGCGCATGGAGCTTTGGATGTTGGGATGCATGACTGTCAGTACGACGGCGCACGCCAGTTAACATCTCTTTATCGTGCCTCATTCTTTTACAGGGAACACGATTAGGCAGCGGGCGTCACTCATAGGTAGGTCACGCGTCATCCATAAGTTTCTGTTTGAGGCGCCAATGATGTTCGATTTTTAGCTATGGGCCTTTCATCTAATCAGATGCTTTCCATGGTGCAAGAATTTTCTGCCACGTTGTCTTGTAACGTCTCTGTGTTGCAGATTTTTGAGCATCCCACCTTGCGTGCACTAGCTGCTCACTTACGCCAGACAGGTTGCACAGAACGAGAAGATAAAATGCGAGCTACACTTTGAGGCCTCGTCTAGAAATACAGGACGCAGTGGTAGGTTCCAATGAGGGAACTCTTTCACTTAGAGCACGGCATCTCAAATGTTTCCTGGAATCAATCTCAGCTCCTGACAGTCATGTTGCTAGACGGAGAGAGCGCAGCGTACAACGTGCCCATTGCAACCTGGCTTGATGGTCGGCTCGAAATTAAGGCACTGAGTTTGGCAATGAATAAACTAGTTCAGTGACACTCAATTTTGAGAACTACATATAGTGTTGACGATAATGGGAAGTTTCAATGTACCGTCAGGAGATTCGAATTCAAGATGCGCCACGCCTCTGCAACCAGTGAAGATGAAGCTATGAAGATCGGAGCTGCAGATGTAAGTAAGCGATTTGCGATTTTCAATGGTGATGTGATTCGTTGCCTCCTAGTCTCCACTAGGGGTCGTCATCTGCTTGTGCTCACAATTCATCACGTAGCATGCGATGGCGTATCTGCTGCTCTGATTATGATGGAGCTGAAATAGCTGTACTTGGAATCAGCGCCGTCACATTCAGGCGTCGTACTCTAGTATGCTGCCTTCGCACGATGGCAGCAAACTGTCGTGCAGTCTGGTCTCCATGCGCAAGAGAAATATTGGACAAACCACCTGCGCGGAGGCGCGCTTCCTGTACTGGAACTACCAACCGACTAGATTCGCCCGGCCATAGAACGTTCTTCGAATGGCGGCCTTGTCTGATTTCAACTCCAATCTTCAACTGTACGATCCTTGAAGAATTGATGCGGGGATCTCTCCTCGGTCATTCTTGGACTTTGGGCAATGCTGCTCTGCCGACTCAGCGGCAAAGAAGAAGTCGTTTTGGGCGTTCCACATCACGGGCGTGATGGTATGCAAGGTCGCTGTTCTGATACAATCGGCTATTTTGTGAACATGCTTCCTGTTCGCATCCAAAGTTCTGCCTTGGAATCATGTGCCACATTCATGTTGAATGTAACCTAAACCTTGGATTTGGCGGTATCAAATGCACAACTGCCTTTCTAAGTTATTGTGGATACTCTCCTGCCACTGCTTGTGCGTGATCCATCGCGTGGAGCAGTGTATTAGACCATGTTTCTGTGGCAATACAATCACCCAGCCACTGAAGGGACTTGGGGTTGACATCTTTCTGTCTCCCCAGCGGATCTTGGTCAGTCTTCTAGCGGGGGTGCTCCTCGCACGTCCAAGTGCGATATCAGCTTAGTAGCTGCTCCTAATTTGTGCGGAGGAGTTGACGCAGAGATCGAGTATAATCGAGATTTATTTATGGTGAGTACAATCGAGAGATATGTCAGGTGTTTCCAGACCCTGGTTGACGCCTTTGCCAGGGCGTCGGACGATGTGCTAGTGTGCAATCTCGACATTGTGGCACAGGATGATCGACGTATTTTGTTGTCGTCTGATCGGGCAAGGGAAGTGGATCCAATCTATGCTAATTTGCGAGTGCACGACTTGGTAGCCCAATCGATGGCGGCCAAACCTCAGGGACACGCAATAGAGTGGAAGTAGAGTTTACTTACATATGCAGAGCTGTGAGACTATTCGGGAAGGATTGTTGGGTGGCTTCATCAACATGGCGCTACTGATCTAGAAACCACAGTGGCGCTCTAATTGAATAAATCCCTTGGCATGGCGGCTGTAATTTTAGGTGTCCTGAAGGCTGGCTGTACCTACCTGCCTCTAGATGGCGCCTGGCCAATCGAGTGATGAAAGTTTATGATCGAGGATGCAGCGTGCGTGTATCTTGTCACTTGGGGCTAGTGTTTAGAGCCAAAACTTGCGTTTTAGGGTGCGATTCTCTGCTTGGATTGAGACCGAATGCCTGCACCAAACACCGGGATAGTGGACGCAAGGACGATGCCTCATCACCTTGTTTACATCATTTACACCTCTGGCAGCACTGGGAAGCCAAAAGGTGTTCTTGTGGAGCATATTGGTGTTGTGAATCTGCTGTTGACCAGTCGGAAGCTGTTTTTGGGAGTGGCGTTTCATGAGGAGCCTATTCGCATGGGCGTGTCATTCAATTATGTGTTTGACGCATTTCAACAGTCGTTCTTTACTTCACTTGGGGTGCTTGGTGGCACATGTGTGTTTTTGGAAAACGGGCTTTCTCTCGTTGAGCTCGCGGGTGATCTGCGTCTAAGTAGCCTCTATGACGTGCCATCAGTCATGGCCCTTGTCAGCATCCCCACCAGAACAGTGTTAGTCTAGGTTATTGGCGAGGCGCTTTCTTCAATCTTGGTTGATTGACTGCCAGCCGGTGCCACATTATGGAATTGGTACGGTCCAACAGAAGTCTCAGTTGCTTCTACACTTAGGGCTGGGGTTGTATCGTCAAGGCTTAGTTCCATAGGAGAACCTCTCGAAAACGTGCTCTGCTATGTTGTCGATCCCGAAATCAATTCGCTGTTGCCGATTGGCATTTATGGCGAGCTTTGGATTGGAGGTGTACAAGTTGCGCGTGGCTACTTGAATCGACCTGAGCTGACGGCCGAACGCTTCGTTCCCAGTCCCTGGTCCACAATCGAGCTTGGTCGTGGGATTGTCTACCGGTCTGGAGATTCGGTGCGTTGGTGCATCGATGGGGAGCTCGAATTCGCTGGTCGCATAGATTTCTAAGTGAAGCTTCGCGGCTTCCGAGTAGAGCTTGGAGAAATAGAGTCCAATTTGCGCTCGCAGCCGGAGGTGACAGAAGCGATAGTTTTATTGCGGACGGATGTGGGATCAGAAGCTGCTCTTGTGGCCTACCTCAGTCCCGAAGAATCCGCATCTGATATGGTCTGGGAGAGAATACGCCAGGGTGTGGGTGCAGTTCTTCCGAAATACATGGTGCCTCAAATTACAGTCGGGATTAATGAATGGCCTCGCACCAGCAGTGGGAAGATCGACTGAAGGAAGCTACCAAAGCCTGTGACTGAGTGGACTAGCCAAGCAGCCAGCGACAGAGACGAGAGCGTAGTTGCCAGAGTTCGAGACACGGTGCAAAAAGTAATTGAGAAAGATATTCATCCGTCAGCGCCTCTCATGCTTTCTGGATGTACATCGCTCTAGGCCATTCGTCTTGCAAGAGAGGTATCTTTATCACTGTCAACAAACTTGTCGGTAACATTAATCTTTGATTATCCGACCATTGAAGCAATTGCAGAATTCTTAACTAAGGGGCATAAAACAATCGTTGGAAATGTGTGAGCTACCCTTCACATTCCAGCAGAAACATCGTGCGCCGTGGCTCGGATGCAAATGGAAGGGCATTGACACTTGACCTCACTTCTAACCGAAAAGGTTATTCTATCTTGAATGACACTATCTGAAATGGCACCTCCATAAAATATGTGTGCTGCTTCCGAATTCGGCTACTCATTATATGGTGCATTTTTGCTGCATCCCATTGAGTGTCTTATTCCCGCCAAGGTATCAACTTCCGAGTTTCTATCCCTAGGACTCTGTCACATATCCCTATTACAGATGGCAACCTCATTGGTCGAGCCGCATTGCACAACATGTGCTGCAGACACTGGTGTTTACGTGGGGATGTCAAGCGTAGTCGCTGGGCGTCAATTGGCATCTAATAAAGAGTCGGGTGTGATCAACGGTAGCTCAGTGAACGCAGCAGCATTGTCTGCGGCGTCAGGACGTATCTCATACCACAATGCTCTCACCGGCCCCTGTTTAGTCACTGATACAGCATGCTCGTCGACACTTGTTGCCACCGACCTGGCGACTGCCTGGGTTCGCACTTCTCAAAATCACGCACTAGTCGGAGGCTCAAACTGATTGTTAGAAATGGTGACAGTGGCACTTACCCTTGCTGGGATGTTGTCAAATTAAGGTTGATGCCACACATTTGATGCCCGTGCAGATGGTTACTCGTGAGGTGAAGGTGGCTATTGCTTCCTCCTTGGGAATGGTAACTTGCTGACAGAAATCGGACATTGTCTTATGATCAACGCTAGTGCAATACGCCAGGACGGCGCGAGCGCGAGTCTTACTGTCCCGAGCCAGTGTTGCTTGTCCTCTCCCTTGAAATGGAACAAAGAATCCCCTAGGCACCAAACGGATCATCGCAGCGCCGCCTCTTGGCAGCTGTGTGCGAATACGCAAGGAGCTCTGTTCTAGAAGCTCATGGAACAGGAACGGCGCTCGGGGACCCGATTGAAGTGCCCATGCTGAATAAATTACATAAAAATTGTGTTTGATTCAGGTCGGTGCAGCGATCGGAGTTCTGTGCTAGCCGCTCGACACCACCACTCAGCTGGTGTAGTGCACTTCTCTGAAATCAAATCTGGGGCATCTTGAGGCGTCTGCAGCCGCCGCGGGTCTGGCTAGCCTTATTCTCGTGCCTCTCTGCATGTCCCTGATCTCCCCAAACGCGTAATTGAGCTCGTGAGATCTGACTTTCTTTCGTATCATGCAACCAGGGCCGTTGGATTCATTTGGCATAGGCTAAACCTGCACTTGCTATCAATTCTATCACCTTTGTTTCAAATGCCGATCGAGACCTCAGTTCGAGTCATGCATAGTCACCAGTGATCATGTGCTGGTAGGCTGAGCTCATTTGGCTTCACTGGGACCATCGCTCATGCGGCATTTACTTCTAGATCCCTGAAGAAAACTTGAATCAACACAAGGCCCACCTGTTTGTTCTTTCCATGACCGATTGCCAGGGAAGATCATAGATGTGTTACTCGCAGACCAACTAGTCGTCAGCGATGTCAAGTGTAAAAGACTCAAATCTTCCGAACATGACCAAGGATATCGTCCACACTTGCGTTGGTTAGCTCTGCACGGACGATAGACTGGAAAGGCTACAGTTCAAGCTTGTTGATCTTTGGTATGTTATCCCCAAACTCGGTCACTGAGTTGGATAAAATTTTGTCATGAAGCAACCAAATATTGAGGTACAGCTAATTTGGAACACCTGCCACATCGAATGACTTGAGAAGATCTGTTGTAAAGAAATAGCGCGTCATGCGATATGCTTTCCACCCCCTTACGTTTGTGCACATCCTCCCGTATGGTCCCATTTTAGGTTGAGACCGCATTATACTTGTTCTGTAGCCTTGCCTTTAACAGGTCGATAATTTGACATCAAGACGAAGGTGGTCTTGATGTCGACAAGCATATATATGAAGTCTTGCCGCTACACTTGTCAACATAGGCATTCCTGGATGGCTCTATAAAGCTGTGTGTGGCTATCTGGCCAACGCTCTCCAAGCAAGCGCCTTCTTCAGCCTCGTAAGATCCTAAGAATGTGCTGTAAGGATATCTGCCATGTCCAGTGCAGTTGAAAGCGGCAAGATTAGCGTACTCCCAATTCACTAGCCATCGGAGCTCGCAGCTTCTCAACGACATTCCACCACAAAAAACATCAGAATGAATGTACGATGAGTGTCCGGGTCTAAGACTGACACAATAGATGCGGTGCACTCGACAGCGCTATCAGTTCTGGGCACCGTTGTGGATATCAACGTGCCGCTGATGTCTGCCGGCTTGGATTCCATCGCTGTGATCGAGCTCACACAGAGTCTTTCTACTGCATTCGAATTGGCCCTATCACCAACACTACTCTTCGACTATCCTACCCTCAATTCACTCCTAGCTGTCTTATCAAGTGAACTGACCTCCATGGATGGGACTGGATCTGCCTCCAGCTCCACACGTCAATTGCGCAAGAGGTAACGCTCCAGCGTCATGTGGGCTGCGTCCAAAAAGTGAACGAGTACGATGATTGGGGCCCTGAGCATATAGCTGGCACAGTCCCTGAGCCGCTGCCCTGCATTGCGATCGCTTCTGGCGCGCGCACACACGACCAACTCGCATGTCCCTGTAGCACGCTGGGTGAGCTGACTAGAGCACAAATCAGCAGCTTACGGATCTTTCCTGGGCTCCCAGCAGACAGGCCTGGACTCATCTACCACATTTGGAATTTCAGCCATAGAGGCGCGAGCGATAGATCCATAGCAGAAGCTCGTGCTTCTTGTTGGCTATTGTGCTTTACACGGATGATTCTCCTCGAAGCTCGCTTCTGCCCCGGTGCGCGATATTTTGACATCGAGTGATGTGGGAGTGTTCGTGGGTATCGAAGTAAGTGGGCTTCGCGGCGGCAGTGAAGCGATGATGAGTGTCTTTTCTACGAGCGGAGGTGCGCTTTCAATCGCATCAGGGCGGCTATCATACACACTGGGTCTGGTGGGACCATGCTACTCACTTGATACGGCCTGTTCATCCGCCCTTGCTGCGTTGCATATTTGCTCCTCGGCTGTGAACGGCGGCGAAGAGTGTCAAGACGGAGTTGGGATTGGAACCAAGATTCTCAGTGAGGCTGTGAATATTGCAACGTCCGTTGCTGGAATGACCTCGTCGCGTGGACGATGCCACACGTTTGATCAGCGTGCCAATGGGTACTGTCGTGGTGAGGGATGTGGAGCTTTCGTTCTGTGTTCGTCCGCTGAAGATGAGAGTGAAGCCACGCTCTGAGGTTCTGCGGTCTAGCAGGATGGTTCCAGCGCGAGTTTGACTGCGCCCAACGGGGCATCCCAAGGGTGACTTTTGGAAGCGGTCTGGGATGGCGATGCCTCGCGGCGGGCATTGGAAGCTCATGGCACCGGGACCGCGCTTGGAGATCCGATTGAAGTCGAGGATGGCGATCGAAGTCAGCTGGGTAGCCTATAGAAACTATTTCGTCGCAGGTTGGTGCTGCTTGCAGGTGTCTGTGTGGATCTACCCTGCGTAATGGGCGCATGCCTTCGGTCCAATGCACGTCTCTGAAAGCAAACATGGGCCACCTAGAGGCATCTGCCGCTGCTGCGGGTCTGGCATCCCTCACTCTTGCCCCTCTGGAGATCTCTCTCATCGCAGCCAATGTGCAACTCATCCGGTAGGTTTTATCGACAGTCGCGTGTCTCGTTATGGACCGGACCTACAGGATGAACGCCCATGTATCTTCAATAACATCGTCACAATTCCAGACTCCTGTTGAGCTCGTGGTAAGACCCACGGAAGATGGCCAACTGGCTTCCCCATGTCGACTGAGCGCGTTTGGTTTCAGTGGAACCATCGGGCACGGCGCGTTTCTTGGATCTTTGTGATCTACATCCTTGAGCAAGCCCGGGCTGGCGTCTAACCTTCGCACTTCATTGTTTGCAATCCTGTCGTCCAATCAAGAGTTGTGACTTTAATCAATCCACACTGAAAGGCCTATAAAAAGCTAAAACGAATCTTTTCATCATTTTTTGAGAATAAAAGACGTCTGCATATATTCCCTTATAGTCGCATTTTCCTGCATGGTCAACCCGCATCAATTTTACAATGTAATATTTCATCATGCTTAGTTCCATTTGATAAACCTTCATTTAACTCATTCGGAGGTTTCTTGGACTATCTTGGCCAACGGTAACCCTTAATTTGCTGTTGCTAGTGGCATCGCTCGTGGCAATATATTGAATTCACTACCTTTGAAAGCTCCTTCGTTGAGTCCATGCGTGGATTCCTTTAAGGCGCGTCGAGCTTGCTTGATTAACACTTCGGCCATGCTGCTTTTCATCAATTCACGCGAGGCTATAGCTACACGGCACTTCTCGACTGTTAGTGACACACCCCGGCATGCTTGCTTCACAGTTCTGTTCGAGCTAAGTTCAGCTTTGGGCGGAGGGTAAATCTGTTGAATTAATATGGAAACTCTCGCAATTGACGTGATTTCGTGCAGATCTGAACGTCCAGATGTTCGTGTGTGTCATGCGAAGCAAATTGATCGTTCTTCCCGATTTTTAGTTCTCCACACATAATCGTGGAAGTAGGAAATCCTGGCATATGGGATTCATTTGCACTGATCCCATACTTTTCTGGCGCCTTCCCAGCGTTGTACTGGGGGGATCGTTCACAATCGCGTTGGTATTGGGGGTTTGTCCTATTACGCCCCAAATTTATGCGTGTGAGCTAAGTAGTTAGAAACATTCCATGCAAGCCCTGGTTGATACACAATGGGGCGTGGGCAAGAAAACATAACATTTCTTTGTGATTCCGATGATACTATCTCCATGGCGATGTCAAGCTTATTTTGATTGCTCTTCTAATGTGAATCTACTTTCATTGAAATTGGTTGATTAGAGGTTGGCACGGAAAGTGCAGTGGATCGTGGAAAGTCAACGAAGTCCTTTCTGATGTGCTTTTTTGAAGAAGATCAACATTATTGTGTGGAAGGAATTGACACAGTCAATGCTTGTTATGGCGGCACAAATGCCTTTTTTGGCACCATAAATTGGGTTCAGGGTCAAGCGTGGAATGGTTGATTTGGCGTGGTAACTTGCTCAGATCCAGCCATCCACCCCAATCCTGGCCTTGTTTCTGGCATTGGAGCCTCGTCTATATCCCTCATCGTGACCGCGCACTCTCGTCTTAACCTATAGCAAGAAAGAGTAACGTTCATGAGGCATTCGTGGGATTTCTATAGACCCGTAGGATGGCGGTCAAATGATGCGGTAGTCAATATTGTTGTTGCCACAGCCCAGTATGAGCAGGCAATGATGTGGTGCTAGAATCGATTCAGTTAGATGAAAGACTTGATCGATCTTTTTTCTGAATTTGATCTTGTCGCCTACCACAACAATGCTCCATACCACAGCAAATGAAACTTGCACATGATGTGCACCGCAATATACGGAAAGCTCTCGAGAGCTGAAAACCTTGCTCTTTTTAGCGCACATGTAGAAACAGGCGTCAGGATAAGTGCACAGAATGCAACAACATACACCTGCCCGTTATATGCGTCATTGCTTTCGCTCGTTCTGAGTGTCAGCAGAGACTAGGACGACGAACGCGCCCTGTGCATGTCATATGGTTCTGGATGTGCGTCAAGCATGTTTGGACTGAATTTCGCAGGATCTCCCCTGCACTCGTCTGATGTAATCATTGGCCTTCTCGCCCGAATTCCATCGTCTGTGGAGGAGACTCTGGTTTCAATCAACACATTTGAGATGACGCACGGCTGCTTCGGTTTTGAACCCTCGAGGCATAGTTGTTAGAATCAGGCTTACTATCTACAGGATGTAAGTAGAACAGGCGTTCGTAAATATATTCTTCATCTGTTTGAGGCGACCATCAATATACACTCACATGAGTCGTTGCGCATCATCAGAATAACCGTCCTTTAAGACATAATAGACGAATGACTGGTTTAAGACATGATTCCAGCCCTTAAATTTGATAGATTAGTTCTCCTAAAATCCGGAGTGCAGATCAAAGCTAGTGCCATGTGAAGTGACACCTTGGAAATGATCCTCGTTCGCGAGCTTATGCGCAGGAACTACCCTATCATCTTCTCGAGTATGGGCATGATGCAAGGACCAAAAACTTTATTCCTGGCTGTCGCGGATCTCACTATCGCCACACGCGATGCGACCATCAGTATGCATTCAATAAGTAAAATCGCGGCTCTGTTTTTGTACGGGTGAGTAAAGTCCCATGTTATTCGATGATTGGTCTTGCTTTCAGAGAATATTTGCGCACAAGTTGGATGTCAAAGCGGCTTGATTGATGTGGCAATCTACCCTGATGAAGAGCTCAAGATCATTGAATCGCTGGAGATATTGTAAACACTTTATAGGATCAAGTAAATTTCATATCGTCGTGCAAGCAGACGTGTACTGTCGCCTTCTGCCGGTTAAGTTTCAGTCGGCGCTTAGGTCCGGACGTCCGATTTTTGACAGCAAGTTGCAGGTGTTGGAGAAGTTTTCTTGCATGCCAGCGAATGGGAGCTTTCAATCAAATGGCTTTAGGAACTGATATAAATCTGCGACCATGTTAACAGGATGCATACTCTTGTGATATGAGTGGGTCAGGGAAATAGCTTCAACAAGAATAAACCGCACACGAAGAGAGCGAAACAGCGTCAATGTATTCATCAATTTCCAGGGCAGATCTGAAATCAGCTTTTGCAACTTGCTATGCCTCTCCTCGGCATTTTCCATGGGCCTCAGATACGTCCTTCTTAATTGATCCTCACGACCGACTGGAAATGTTGCGACAGCAAGGCAACTTTCCATGCTGATCCAGTTTGGGGGGGGGTTGTGGTTGGCCAAACACTGCTCGAGGGCACCACGCTGGAAAGCCCAGATATACTGTAAGTATGCATGATATCAGCGATCCATTCACGCAGTTTTGATCTGGACTGTCATGCATTCACATTGGCTCGCACGGTTACCTTCGCTCCTCGCAATGGGGCTTGAAATACGACGCAACTTTCATGAAATGGCCTAAAATAATGAGGTATCTGCAACTGACTTGCAAGTTCGGTGTGCGCACCCTACGATACGTTTGCAGAAGCGCGGGGGGGAGCACAGCTTTCAATATTCCGTGGTCTGAAATGGCAGCTGCCTAATTTCCTGCGTTATGATTTGATAGTAGTCCTGGGAAAGGTCAGTCTCGGTACTCGCTGTACAACGGACAGGTTCACTACTGATGACCACAACTCTGAATCTCAGCCTGAGAGTGGGGGTGACTCTCTATATGAGTCGACTTCGAATCTCAACTATCTTGTTTTAAGCTAACAATCCTTTTGTGACCTTAAGGCTATAGCATTGTAGATGAATTCTTGTGGATGTGCCTTCATTAACAGCGCAAAAAGAAGTCTCAACTTACCAGTCCCCTTTCAACATGTTGATTCCATGTGTCTATTGCAAGTGTGATTGAATGCAAATGTGCTTTACCTTATAGACCAAGGAACAAGAATGAGCTTGGCTTGTGTGGGCGCTGTTCTCAGCCGCCTACGGCCAGATAAGCACCCTCATGTGATATGCTGTGCGTTGGCTACACACAGTTTCGATCTTGCTTGTGCTCTGTGCCAATGTAAGCTGCCTACATTGCTTGTCCTTCCGTTGCTCCTCCATGATGTCAAGATTCGAGACAGGGTTGTACTGTCAGCAACAGACATGGTGTTGTTAGTTGACAGCGACTGCTCAGATAATTCGCCTTGATCAAATCTGTTTATAGTTGTGTCACAAATTAGTTTGATGAATTATTTCTGCAGCGACGAAGCTGCGAGCTTGAGCACCAAGCAGCTGCTGACTTCCACGTCAATGTCTCAGGTTGTCGTGTTGTCTGGCGTCAGACCCGTGGAAATTGGAATTGAGCGCTGATGTCGCGTAGTGAGGCTACGAGTGTCAACTGAACTTGTTTCTTCGATCGAACTCAATGACTTTGTACATTTCAACGCTCAGAGTGGTGTGCTAATGCTCGACTTAGCTACTTGCATCAGAATACTTGTCGTGATGGTGTCATCTTGAGAGAGTAAATTAATCATTCTTCAGGGCGAAGGTGCTCATTTTTGCACTGGTGGAAATATTTTGCAGCTGAACCAGAGCTAAAGAAGCTTGCCATCATGCGCACTTCTGGCTTCCCTGAGGGACCAAGCGCGCATCATTACAGATGTTCGCTGACTCCATGTACTCAAATACGGGGCTCTTCATGGAAAACTCATCGGGGGGGGGGTCGCCTTTGCGCTTGCCACGGACTGGCGTGCTTGTACGGGAAAGACAACCTTCAACTATGGTAATTTGCGACATGGATTGAATCCCCTGTTCATGTTCAGTCGCGCCATGCCATTGCTGGTGGGATACGCTGCTAGTTTTCAGATATATCTCGAGGACATCGTGCTGTCCAGTAGGCAGGCACTTGTTTGCGGGCTCGCACACAAGATCGTGGCAAGCATGCATGAGGTAAAACATGCAGCGGCAGGACATGCGCGAATTAGCGGATACGTCAAATTTTGACCGCCCCCAATGGCTCTTGAATGCTCGCAGGATACAGCTCATGCCTCAAAGGAAATTATTCTTTTTATGAATTCGCTCAGCTGCAGGGAGGTTGCTGCTGCTGCTTCGGGGCAAACATCGCAAGTCCGTTACCCCGCATCGTCCACGACTGTTTTGAACACACAGAACACATGCTGACGCATGGTTTCTTGTATCTCAGAGATACTGGGTACTGAGATAGCGACCAATGCTTCAGTGATGGCCGCAGGAATTGATTCTTTGGGCGCCACAGAGATCAGCTGAATTTTGAGTGACGAATTTGGCACAGAGTTGTCTACAACTTTGCTGTTTGACCATCCATCTATCGCGGAAGTATTCTCTCTCGTTTGCCGCGAAGTATGAAGCGAGAAATAGTCCACGGGATTTGTGTATGATGCCCCCTCATTGTTCACAGTAGTAGATGAGTGTGTGCAGGAAATACTTGGGACTTGAATAACTGCAGAGGTCCCATTAATGATTGCCGGGATTGATTCACTGGGTGCCACATAGATTTCGCAAATGCTGAATGATGCATTAAGCACAAAAATTACTGCGACTCTTCTTTTTGATCATCCATGTATCAGAGAAATTGTCTCTTCATTGCTTCGCTCTCATTCAAACAAGAGCCTATTTTTGAGGACTAGTACTTTGCCACGCTACCAAGCTGATACATTCATGATCAGAATGGCCAGGAGTCAGTGACCGGACTCCGCGAATCGCAAATGCGCTCAAGATCAGTGACTAATGAAATCTATTCGGGTCGCGGCGTACGGTGACTGAATCAAGTGGATGGATGTGAAATGACCATCTTTACCCAAGGGAGCGGATAGTCTCATTGCGATCATGTCGTCATTCCTCCAAGATGATGATAGAGATCATGTTGCCAAGGGAATGTTAATAATGCAGGTCAAGACCGCGGGGGTTTCTTTTGCAGATAATCTTCAACTACATGGTCAGTATTAGCTTGAGGTGTAGCTACCTATCACTCCAGGTGCAGAAGCTGCAGGGATTGCTTCGCGCACTGCAGCCAAAGTCACAAAATTTGTTGTTTGGGATGCCATTGGAACCATCCTCCCATGGACCACTGGCACATGCGCCCAGGAACTCTTACTGCACGAGCGGCAATGTGTCAAGTTGCCAAACGGTGCTGGCTAACAAGATTTCATTGATTTTGTGGCTCTCGGTGCAAATTACTAAACTGCATACTTCGCCTTGGCGCACCGGACCACGGTTAGAGAATGGTGTAACAGTACCCTCCTTGTACTGGGCGCAGCTGGGGGGGTCGGCACTGCCGCGCTTGATATTGGGAACTCGCTAGGTGCTGAAGTACTTGCTTGTGCCAGCACGGGGGAAAAAAGACACAAGTGCTTGATCCACGGTGCGGTGGCCTTGATAGACTACACATGCCGAGGGTGGCACGAGCGTGTTAATCAACTCACGTTGCAACAAGGAGTCGGCTGCGTGTTTGATCCAGTTGGCGGCGAATTCTTTGGTGAGTGCCTTTGATGCATCGGAATAGGGGGTTCACTCCTCACAATAGGATATGCATCGGGCGGCATACCTTCAGTTTCCTTGGGGCGTCTACTTTGACGCAACATTGCAATCGTAGGCGTCTGGGCATACGCAGTTCATTATCCGATTGAAAACGAACATTCAGCAACCGAAGTTACGTGATTGTGGCGGACTGGGATTATAGTTCCAGAAGTGGACTCAGTCTTGCCAATGGACTAGTTCTGTGCAGGCCTGTAAAAAATCATGAATCGTAATGTGAAGGGTAAGGTTGTATTGATTATCGACTCACAAGAGTGGGCTGCACGGTCGCTCCCGAATGATCATCCTCCAATCCCTTTGAAAGCATGTACTAAGCATGGTAGCCCACAAACCTATAAACTAAACGCCTCCTTAAAAACAAAAATCGGGGCCACGGCAATGAAATCCGGGATCATCGAAGTGAGAGCGATAATTTTTTCACTACCTGCTGGGATATCACACAAGGACTGTATACATGAAGTTTAGTGTTGATGCGTATTGGTGCCTTGCAAGATACCGCTGTCTCGCTGGGCTGCTGACGGTGTACATGTTTCCGCTTGTTATGGAGCATTTTTGCTTGACACGCTCTGCTTAAGGTGCCAAAGCTTCGATACCATTTAGACACAATAAGTTGATCCACAGTTTATCTTGCTTCTAAAAGGAGCGTATTTAGCTACATGATATAACTCGATGATGCAACGTGATATCCAGGACGTCATTGGAGTCTTTGTTGGAATCCTAGGCCAGCCGGTAGAAAGGGCCGCAGCAGGTGATCAATCTCTGGCAGGAGCACCATAGATTTCACTTGCATCTGGTCAAGTATCATTTTTGCTGGGTCTTACGGGCCCCTGTCTTTCCCTCGACACGGCGTGCTCTTCCTAACTCGTGGCATTACACCTGGGGGCTGGTGCCTTGAGACATTTTGAGTGCACATGTGCAATGGTAAGTGGAGTCGGTGTACTCGGACCGGTATTTATGATGTGATTCTCCGCTTTTGGCATGCTTTCTATTTATGGGTGATGTCACACATTCGACAACAGAGCAGACGGATATTGTCGTGCAGAAGGCTGTGTTACTGCCGCACTCGCCGGGGGCATCAGCGATCATACCAGCTGCGGGATCGAAGCGATGCAAGTGCAGTGTGATGGATTCAGCGCTAGCATAGCCGCCCCGAATGGTTCTGCGCAGTGATGATTAATTTATGCAGTTGAACGACTTTCTGCATTACGATGTCACTGCAGGGCTGTTGAGGCACATGGCACCGGGACTGCACTTGGCGATCCAATTGAAGTCGGGGCAATAACTGGTGCAATTTGCGCAGAGGGGTTCGAAGTTCATTGTAGCTCTCTAAAAGGCAATATAGGTCATCCCGAGGCTTTAGCAGGCGGGGCAGGGTTGATTTCGCTCATCTCAATGCCACTCTCTGCAACCAACTCCTTCCCAAATGCCTCGATGTGAAGACTAAATCCTCATTTAATCATTGATATGACCCTTCATGTCCCGATTCAAGATGTTTCATCAATAGGACACCGTTCTTCAGGTTAATTAAGCTCATTTGGAGCTACTGGGACCATCGTTCATGGAATTTTCTCTTCTTCGAAAAATCCGGCTCAGAACGCCATACAAATTGGATCCAATTCCCTTTACCACGATTGTGGTCAAGGGAACCAGTTGGAGCTGAATATTTAGTCTGTGTGCGCCGGGAAGAGTAAACTGCAATTCACCATCAGTCTGAAGCTGAAAGTTTGAAATGTACATTTCCTGGAAATTACAAATCGTCACAATGGTCAACCAAGCGGCAATCGCGATGGATCCTATCTTTGAGCGCGAAAAGCAACATTTTGATAAATCCATGTAAAAGCAAATTTTGAATTACAGTAACTTCGTGGCAAGAATTTTTTAAGTGTCGGTTTAGCTTCCTGCGATATCACGATGTTGTCGCTCCAGCTTTCACAATTCAAGCCTGAAACACAGTGTTGGCTATGTTTTGCGCGCTGGTCAAACGCGAGAGCCAGACGCAATCGCATCAACGAAAATGGTATATCTTGCTCAAAAATGAATTCACCACTCTCGTCGTGGAATGTTCGACCGAGGGTGAATTTGTGTGATGAATCCCACAATTATCTGGCCAACGCTCTCCAAGCAAGCGCCTTCTTCAGCCTCGTAAGATCCTAAGAATGTGCTGTAAGGATATCTGCCATGTCCAGTGCAGTTGAAAGCGGCAAGATTAGCGTACTCCCAATTCACTAGCCATCGGAGCTCGCAGCTTCTCAACGACATTCCACCACAAAAAACATCAGAATGAATGTACGATGAGTGTCCGGGTCTAAGACTGACACAATAGATGCGGTGCACTCGACAGCGCTATCAGTTCTGGGCACCGTTGTGGATATCAACGTGCCGCTGATGTCTGCCGGCTTGGATTCCATCGCTGTGATCGAGCTCACACAGAGTCTTTCTACTGCATTCGAACTGGCCCTATCACCAACACTACTCTTCGACTATCCTACCCTCAATTCACTCCTAGCTGTCTTATCAAGTGAACTGACCTCCATGGATGGGACTGGATCTGCCTCCAGCTCCACACGTCAATTGCGCAAGAGGTAACGCTCCAGCGTCATGTGGGCTATATTTTGACATCGAGTGATGTGGGAGTGTTCGTGGGTATCGAAGTAAGTGGGCTTCGCGGCGGCAGTGAAGCGATGATGAGTGTCTTTTCTACGAGCGGAGGTGCGCTTTCAATCGCATCAGGGCGGCTATCATACACACTGGGTCTGGTGGGACCATGCTACTCACTTGATACGGCCTGTTCATCCGCCCTTGCTGCGTTGCATATTTGCTCCTCGGCTGTGAACGGCGGCGAAGAGTGTCAAGACGGAGTTGGGATTGGAACCAAGATTCTCAGTGAGGCTGTGAATATTGCAACGTCCGTTGCTGGAATGACCTCGTCGCGTGGACGATGCCACACGTTTGATCAGCGTGCGAATGGGTACTGTCGTGGTGAGGGATGTGGAGCTTTCGTTCTGTGTTCGTCCGCTGAAGATGAGAGTGAAGCCACGCTCTGAGGTTCTGCGGTCTAGCAGGATGGTTCCAGCGCGAGTTTGACTGCGCCCAACGGGGCATCCCAAGGGTGACTTTTGGAAGCGGTCTGGGATGGCGATGCCTCGCGGCGGGCATTGGAAGCTCATGGCACCGGGACCGCGCTTGGAGATCCGATTGAAGTCGAGGATGGCGATCGAAGTCAGCTGGGTAGCCTATAGAAACTATTTCGTCGCAGGTTGGTGCTGCTTGCAGGTGTCTGTGTGGATCTACCCTGCGTAATGGGCGCATGCCTTCGGTCCAATGCACGTCTCTGAAAGCAAACATGGGCCACCTAGAGGCATCTGCCGCTGCTGCGGGTCTGGCATCCCTCACTCTTGCCCCTCTGGAGATCTCTCTCATCGCAGCCAATGTGCAACTCATCCGGTAGGTTTTATCGACAGTCGCGTGTCTCGTTATGGACCGGACCTACAGGATGAACGCCCATGTATCTTCAATAACATCGTCACAATTCCAGACTCCTGTTGAGCTCGTGGTAAGACCCACGGAAGATGGCCAACTGGCTTCCCCATGTCGACTGAGCGCGTTTGGTTTCAGTGGAACCATCGGGCACGGCGCGTTTCTCGGATCTTTGCAACCCAAGTCAAGGACATTTCCAGTTACGTTTCATTCAAGTGACTATTCATCATTTTCAAGGCAATCTTCGTTTGCGAAGTATTTGATCACATGTCAACATACGCTCAAAGGGAGCTCAAGGACGTTATCACCCGAGCCCTGTCCGAAGGAAATCACCCAGAGGAGCTTTTCGTAGCGGCGTCTATAGACAGGCCAAAACTAGCGTACATTTGAGAAGAACAACTGGCTATAAGCGGAAAAGTTTAAGCATGTTATTCCACGTACTCAAATGCAGTTAATATTTTTGGTTTTGTTTGATTTTCATCTTGGGCTTGATCATGCCCATATTTACAACTCTTACGAAAGCACCCTCCTTCAATTGGTTCTCTCTTGATGCCGCGTCCATTTTACTTCAGGGCATACCGACATCTTATTTGAGACTCGCATCCCATGCAGTCTTCTAACAAATATCAGATTTTAGAGTGCATTGATGTAAAGAATGCGAGGCGCACGACTCATTTTCCTCCATGGCATGGACACTTATGCAGAATTGCAAGTTGGTCTCATGGATCGCTAGGGCTGGATCGTTGGGCTCTCTTCGGTGTTTGAATGGGTGACAGTGAGTGCGGTGAGTCAAGGTGCAGACTTATCCAGAAACTGAGGCCAATATTTTAGTTGACACCTTGGATATGAGCCGCACAAGTCGCGTTCATGGCGCCTGTTAGCGTAATTCTCTGTCGCAAGTTCGACCCAGGCGCTCATGTTTCACCGGATCCGCAGCTTGATGGATTCAGACTCTACCAATATTTGTGACTCAGAAGGTTGGACAGCTTCGTGTATGCACGTGAAGTGAAGCATCAGTGAACAGTCCCCTATCCACGGATTTGCCGGTTTTAGCGAAGGTGCCGCCGCTGCATCTATTCTTTGTGCTCATCATGTCTCCCAAGTTATGGATTTAGGACCGGCATACCATTCCTGAATGCTCATCAGCGTTGGTGCACTAACTTCACCTGCTCATCTCAAGCTATTCGAGAACAACTTTGATATCTCTTCGTTACATCTGGTTGGGAGTAGAGACACGGAAGATGTCTAGCACATGGTGGGGCAGACTGCCGCTCTGTTTGGATTAGGCTCTGGCATTCTCATCCACGGAGGTGGACACAAACTTCCGAAAGTAGATACGTAGGTACTACACGCGTGTCGCCGGCTGAAGTCGGCCGCAGCGGGGTGATGATGTATCATCGGTTAGCTAAAGCCACTCCACTGATATTGTGACTGCTTCCAAATTTGTCGTCTTCCAGACTCCTTCTAGTCGGAGTCACACTTGAAAAGTTTTCCGGAGCCCATTTCAACCAAATTAAGATGCATCAAATGACCAGTGCTGTATTGGTGGGATCAATGAACCTTGAACTTGGTACACGTGAGCTGAATTACGTCGAAAGATATTTAAGACGCAGTTTAATCGCTGGCATGCCAAGTTTTAGTGGTTTTGCCAAGATGTTAATATTGCAGTTGTCTGAATCGCCCTCCGGAACCTATTTTCTTGCCCTAGTTCCAAACCGACTCCCGACTGCCAACCGCACAAAGTATCAGCACTCCTATTCTTGTTGTCGTCGACCGCTATCTGTGTGTCTAGGACCCTAGTTTGATTGCGGATTGGTGCGTGTGTACAACGAAGTTAACACACTTGAGTAATCCCCCCCCCCCAATGAGTGCTCTTGCTTCGGATTACGCGGATGCACTTGAGTAGATAGCGGGATGCACATGAGCCCTCGATCGTATAAAAGCGACCGGCCTAAAAAATTCGCTGCCCCTCATGCGCCTGCAGCCAAGCTAGTACCTAGGCCCCGCGGGGGCTCGTCCGGAGGAGCCAGTAAGACAACTGATACTTTGGATTTCGACAGTATTTTTTATCAGCGATAAAAGATAAAAATCTCGGTCCAATTTTTCGTGCAAACCCAAACTTGTACGGTAGCAACCAACAAGTTCCTGTGAAGGGTTGGCTTTTGGTTGTATTGCAGTTGGATAGCAATTGCGGTGGAATGGAAACTATATGGTGTTTGCAGACGCTGGACTCATTTTCACGGAAGCGTTTGCGCTTTTACCTGCCATTGTGATTGTTTTCCTTGGGATTGCAACCACTGGTACTTGAAACTTAACGGCGCCTGTCATGACTGCATTGACAAGTGAAGATCTTTGCGTGCAATTTGCCCAGTCTGATTTGGCGGTTTACCGACCTGCGATTGCGATCTTGTGTTAAATATAATTATTCAGGACCTGACCCCCTGGTGCTATATTTTTAACATGAAAAGACGAAGTTCCTACAATGAAAATGAATTATACACAGGCAGGCAAATATGACCTTGCAGTGATTGCCTCTCACTCCCAAATAAGCATCTGAGTCGCCTCGCTAGAGCGCATTGATATGGCCATGTTTCGAGCTATCCAGTTCTCGTCTGCGGCAGTCAGAATTATCATATACGTAGTTGACAGCTTAAAAACATCGACATCTGAATGTGCTTTATCTAGTATGATTCCTAATGATGTCACCTTCACTGTCGAAATAGCCCTGACTCGGCATCATGCGACTCTCGACTGACTGAGTTTCCTCTGAAACCGGGCGACTGTTACAATTATTTCTAGGCTTGAGGTTCAATACTCCCGTCAGGATAGTCTGTTGGAAAAATCCGACTCACTAGAAGCATCGAAAATAAAACTCGTTGATGCTTTGAGGAAAGGAGATGGCACCTAGAGCAATATCCGGCAACTTGATGAGGTTGCGAGCGGGAACCCCACTCTTTTGATAGCTTTCTGAGCGTCGACGGGCTTAAGCCGCAAGTGGAGCAATATGTATATACTTCGAAGTACGGGGAGACACAAACCAGGGAGCTCTGTGACCACCCTACATTGGGAAAATCCCGACGTGGCACAGATTGTGATCAACGACCCTTGAACAATTAATGCCATGACATCGAACCTGTTGCAGAGCCTGGCGGCAGACATATCGATTTCAATTGCATCTATGTCAATTCGGGTTTTGTTACTTCGAGCTGTTGGACCACACTTTTGCACTGGAGGCCATTACCAAAAGGAGATTTCAACATACCCGCCTTGGTGGATCACGGGCGCAAATATGTATCAAGGCTGCAACTTGCTTGACTGATTACGGCGTCTACCCGTGGTGACAATCTCCTTGCTGCACGGTTGATCAATTGGTGGGGGAGTGTTACTTGGTCTTGCAGTTGATTACTGAGTTGCGACTTAGTCTGCAAGTTTCCGGCTTGGTCTGGCTCCATATGGGCTGAGCCCAGTTATGAGGGCAACAAAGGTACTGCCCACTGTCGTCGGCCATGAATTCGCAACTAGAATGTATGTGGAGGATGCTTCCATTGATGTGAAACTCGCCCTTGCGTCAGGTATGGTATAGAAGTCGCTGTCCAATATGCTCGTTGCAGAGCAGCATGTTCTGCATGATATCCACCTTAAGTTCTACACTCCGACTCAAAGGAGCAGTCTAGATCGCGCGTTCTCGGTTGCCGCGGCGGAAATCCTGCTAAATGCCGAGTCCGTTCAAAACATCGTCGAGGAGCCGCGACGTGTACAAATTGGTTTCATTACCTGCAGGAAAATTTCTGCATGTGCCTTAACTCCGATACGCAAAGAGGTCTCAGGCAGCACCGTTGAACATCTAGAGGGTCTTGTTGCTTCGGTTGTTGCATGCCTGCTTGGATTTGTCAATATTGCTCGTAGTGCCCCACTCATGGATGCTGGCATGGATTCGCTTGCGGTGGCGGAACTTGTCAATCGACTTGGGTATCAACTAAGCAGTGAGCTGCCAGCTACAACGGTCTTAGACTACCCAAGCATTACCTTGATGGCAGAGCACTTATCATTCAAGATGCGTCTGTGGAAGACTACGCATTGCTAAGCTCGTACGCATCTTGGTTTGTAAACAGACCAAGGTGAGTGAATATGCATCGTTACAATCTCACTCCGCTTGCCAGCTTTACTTCATAACGGTGTCGATTTGGTTGGGTGCCTGCATGGATGCTTGGTTCCAGTTACAACAATTCCCCAGGGTCGATGGGCATCAGATACAGGCAAGTTGAATTCTGCCTGGAAGGAGTACATCTAATATGCTGCACTCATAGATGATGCACAGACGTTTGACAACCACAGCTTTGGAATACGACCAGCAGAGGCAGCATCCATGGACCCATAACAGCACCTGATGCTTCAAGTCGGTTACCATGCACTGTAAGGGGGCTATGATCGCGGTGGACTAGCTGCCAATGACATTGGGGTTTTCCTTGGTATGATGAATTCTGACAATTTGCTAAGTGTTTCTCGAATTCCTGGTCCATACGACATGACTGGAAATGGTATCTCGGCAGCTGGAGCGCGCTTGTCATTTGTGTTTGCTATGCGCGGTCCATGTATCTCGATGGACACTGCCTGTTCATCAAGCCTAGTTGCCACTCATATAGCAGTATGATCGACTTAATTTTAGGAGTGCGCCAAGGCCCTTTCACAAGGTAGCAACATGATTCTAAGCCCAAGCGGAGCTTTTTTGATGTTTGCCATCGCTGGAATGCTTTCGAGGCAAGGTCGATGTCACACATTTGACCAGCGTGCGAATGGCTATTCGCGGGCAGAAGGCTACGTTGCCATGTTTAATTCAAGATATCGTACTCAGGATGAACCTGCTCAGGATGAACCTGGACTGGCTTATCTTGGATCTTGCTGCCTGCACAATGGACAAAGTGCGACGTTCACCGCCTTGAACGGATCGTCTCAAAGGCACTTGCTGCGTCGCGTTGGAGTAACGGCAATATGCTTTGTAGAAGCTCACGGAACTGGTACGTCTCTTGGCGATCCAGTGGAAATCAGCTCGCTGGCTAGTGTATTTGTGTTACACTTCATCTCGATCACATCTGTCAAGGGAAGTCTGGGCCACACAGAAAGCACTGCAGGCACTAGTGGCCTATTGAATCTCGGCTACATCCTGAGGTACCAGTCAGCGGTATGAAATCCCCAACTCCGGTAGCTGAACAATAGCATGCCAAATCTCATCTCCGGGAGAAATCTGCGCATGATGATAGAGTTGACCATGGCAACTTGTAGACTATCGGGTGGAGTGAGCTCCTTTGGAGCCACCGGCATCATCGCACACACACAACTCACCATTGTTTCATGAGACAACATACGTCTTAGCACAAATTGATCATAATGCCAACATGGTTCTGGATACCGCCGAGCAACTAGGTGGTAAAAATTGGATGTGTGACTTCATACTGGTACTGGAAATGGACACGACTCATGTTGTAGCGCAGCGGTACTCACAGGCCCTCTGTCGGCAATGGTCATAATGAGTTTATCTGACCACGTGTTAGGTGATAGCAACGTCTTCCCCGGTGTCGCCTTCATCGAACAGGCTTGCGCATGCAGTCAATCCGTGATAGATTCCAGGTACACTTTGAAAGATATTAAGTTCGTAAACCCCTTCATATTCTCTCAGTCTGCCTCCTCCCAATACGCCTTGTCATATACGAGACAAAACACCGGGGCTTTTATGATTGACAGCCATGGTTCCATGCAGGGTTTTAAGCCTACGCGTTCGAGCAATGTGCTCGGAAGCTTCCACCAATCTAGACTTGGGAGTCAAATAGACGGAACGGATTAATCTCTAGGCTCAAAGACACATATTTCAAGGGTGTCAAGGGTGTCTATCATGTTCATTGTAAATTAGTGACCCTCCACTTCGTCACGACACAACCCAAACGTCAAGTAAGAAGACTCTTTGAATGTAAAAATGAAGATGCCTGCATCGTGTGCCATCTGATCACTCATGAACGCTCCAGCCAAACTGACTGGACAAAGTAGGGCAAATACTTTCTCACGTTCAAGAAGTTTCATCTTTTTGAGATATAGCCGCCGCCGCCTGATGTGAATAGAACTATTCCTGGAGTCTTTATCTATCCAGATTAGATGATGACAGTATAGACCACGCGACTCTTCCCTGGCGAAGGCCAATCAGAATCCTGCCGCAAGAATTTTATTTTCAGTCTCGGTGTTAGATGTTTGAAAAACTCTGATCAGTATGCTACATCAGGACTTGCTGAGGTGACCTCGGCAGAAAAAAAATGCCCCACGCTCCCCAGGCATGGTAGCATCTCTTCCGTAACATGCATGTATGCAGAAGAAGACCGTGTAAAAACTATTACTGCTAAATTCAGGCTGAGAATGTTGAGATAAAGAAAATATTCTATATAATGTTGCAATCCCAATTTTGGAAATCCTTGGAACAGAAATCCCAGAAGATGCGCCATTGATGGGAGCTGGTCTGGATTCAATTGCTGTCACTGAGCTCTTTTAATCAATCAGTGAGTCGCTGAGTACCGAGATGCAGCCCCTGGTACTATTTGACCACCCGAGTATCAGAAGTCTCAGCTGATGCGTCTGGGACCTATGAATTCAATCACCTGGAAAGCACATGTGGAGAGAAAATATGAACGGCTGGACGCACAACAATTACTACGGACGTTTAGCAGTTGCCAGCAAAGCGTAGCGTATCCCGGCTCACAGCATTTCGGGTCTGTTACAGGGAGGCTGCGTGACAGGTTGAATTGTGCCCATTTCTCGCTGGAATTCTGATATGATCAATATGTCAAGGTTTGGTACTAGCGCAAACTAGCGTGTTCAATATGGATCGTTTTTGGATAGTGACTTTACATAATTCGACAATGTCGTGTTTTCCATGGCCTCGGCTGAGGCAGTATCATTAGAGCCACAGTAGCGAATCTTGCTTGAGGTAGGCTATGAGACCCTAAGTTAATTTTGCTCTTCGCGTTCAATACTACTCAACCTGGGCACAGGAAACTTTACTGGAATGATGAACATGGATGCTGCATAATTGCTGCCTTCTGTCCCAGGGCCGTTTGACATGACGGGTATCAGCTACTCTGCGGCTGGGGCTCGCCTATCCTATGTGCTTTCGCTTCGGGGACCATGTGTGATCTTTGATACAGCCTGCTCTTCAAGCTTGGTTGCAACTCACGTTGGGCGTCGCTGCATGTAACACAGTGAGTGCGAATACTCGTTAATTATCGGACCCAATGCCATACTGCACCCAGCGGCTCATATTGCGCCTGCTTTCGCTGGGATGACGTCTATTTGTGGTCGCTGTTTTACGTTTGACTCTCGAGCTGATGGCTATCTTCGTGGTGAAGGGTGCGTCGGAGTCATGCTGGCCAACGAGGAAGCAGAATTACCACAAGGTGTGTTGAGATCCGCTGCTCGCCACAATGGGCAAAGCACGAGCTTTACAGCACCAAATGGATTGTCACAGTAACTTTTGCTATGAACCACCATCGATGATACGACTACTTTATTAGATGGTATGGTTGAGGCTCACGGAACAGGCACACTTTTGGGTGATCCAGTGGAAATCGGTGCGGTGGCGACCGTCATCTCCACCAGCAAAGCATGTGTCATTCTCGCGCTCAAGGGGAACCTCGGGCACATGGAATCAACTGCAGGAATATCTGGTGTTCTCAGGATTCTCATCGGCTTGCGTGAATACCATGTTGGTCGCAATGTATAATTACACGAAGTGAACCCTCAGATTTCACATCTGTTCTTATATTCTAATTCAATATTGTAGACTTGCGATACATTGGCGATACCAGCACTAAGACAATGTTGACATGCGAGGGTCAGCTCATTTGGGTGGAGTGGAATCATCGCCCATGCGGTTTGTGACCATGGAGAAATCCTGGCCTCCGCTAGGCAGAGAGGCACATCGGTCTACTTCTCTTTGTATCCCACCAAAAGAGGACTTGTCCGCGGTAGCGAAATCAAAGATATCGACTCCCATCATACCTACTTTGCACACCCTTTGCAAGAGAGTACCATGAACTTTTAGTTGAGGTCGGACAAGGTGTATTGTTTGGAAGTATTCTCAAGATGAGGCATCGCACTTTCCGATCATGTCGTGGCCGGTAGCACCCTATTTCCCGGGGTAGCTTATGTCGAGATTCCACGCGCCTGTGGAGAAACAGGGCCGGCGTTTACCTCTGTGTAAATTTTACGACCATGCCACTTACTAGGCTGATGTACATTGTGATACACACGACGAGGAAGTACATTCTCAATTTAGAGAGGCGGGGGTGCAATGCAGAGTGTCAGCTCTACCCTAAACGCCACCGGAAGTGTCTTCTGTGGAAATTTGTTCCCGCCTAATTTCCAAATTAATTATGCTATACTGCCTCTCATCTGCGATCACGATTTACAGTATCGTCTCTCGTTTGAGATGAATCACATGCAGGCCGATGAGTGACTCCGGGGTCTCAACAAGAAAGAAGTCAGGGTCGGTAGCGACAGACCGTGTCGCACGGGCGTTCATTGATCACCCCTCGAGAGGCGTGCGCGGGCGATAGCAGTCAAATTTGCGCACATGTGCTAAGAGTTGAGGATAGCCTTGATGGTGAATGCTTTCACGTATTCTTTGTCCAAATGAAGGCCATGATATTTGCTCTTCTAAAGCCAGCTCAAGAGTATCTTGTGCGGCTGATTGTGGGCGCAGCTTTAATCATTGCAGCATTTTGTGGCACGCAGTTTCAACTAAAAGACCCCCAGAGTGCGGCTCTTTGTGTTTTGTGAAATGGACCGAGAAGTCATTGGGAGTCCCACTGATGGAGAACAGGTCATGTTAGAGCATAGTTGTTTTCTGAATTGTTCGAAATGCTTCCATCCTAGTCGAGTATGTGCATCTTCAGTAATCTCTTCTCCATGAGAACGGGGATACAAAAATGGGTGGATTAGGGACCTTGAATTGCCGCCAATGTTTTCCTGCCTCTGCCGGATCTCAAAGTTGGAGATTACTCGGACACCTCTGTACATCATAGGACGCACTGTGGAGCTTACATTGAATGACTCGCCATGATGATTGCATCTCTATCCGGCATTGCCTCATCCTGGTCCTGGCTTGAAAGCTATGAGACTCGATGCAAATGCGAATTAATTTGATCTCCTGGCCGGTAAAATAGTGTGTCCGTTCAGTATTCTTTTATGTGGAATAAGGTGAATTCCAAGACACGGGCGCTCTGTGAGTTCCTAGACTCGCATCCCGTGATCTTTGATTCCCTGAGCACCGCTGAAAAACTCCATTCACAGGGCCTCCGCTCGGGAGCTCTCATTTCCTGTCCCTACGCACCCAACCAAAATCCGGATTTCTTAACTACCCAATAAACTTAGTCTAATCAGCGAGTTTGTCGATTGTTTTAGCCAACTGACAAGCACGGCAGTCTCATCCGACGCGCCACTCATGTCAACTGGACTCGACTCTATCGGGGCCACTGAATTTTTAACGCAAATCGAATAGCGTATTGATACTGACTTCCCATCAACGCTGCTTTTCGACTATCCATCAGTGCGTTCCATTGCTAGCTATTTAGACGCGTGTTTCCAGAGCCAGGATACCGAGAGAGGCCACGGTGAGGTATTTTCATCTCCTGAATTGTTTTCAGGCGACTGTATCACACTCGAGACCACCACAGCTTTGCTTCCCAGCGCGTGTGGCACAATTGTAGGAGTTCACTCGCCACTAATCGTATCTTCTCTCAACTCATTCGCAGCAAAAACATTGCGAGGGTGATTAGCGACAGCTTTACCGCAGACGCTCCTGTTCGACCACCCGAGCGTCGGAGGAATAGTGAGCTTTGTTTCGAAGGATTTTGTTGCTTCTAGCAAAGTGGGGCTGTTCAGTGATTAGCCCGCACACCATTTCGCTGAAGCGACTAGCGCGACATGACTCCTCGGTTGTAGCTTCATTCTGCCTGGGCCATCGTAGATTGGTTCTGGATTGAAAAAGCTCGTGACGAATGCTTGAGTAACGAATTCCCATGTTCCCCTGGTGCGTTGGGAAAGGTTGTGGAGTGGCCTTGTGTCAATGTCATACGGGTGTTTTACCGAATTCTCATCAGACGCAGCTGCTTTTGGAGTTTCTAATGTAGAAGCTCGGGGCATGGACCCTTAAATGCTTGTGATCCTCGAAACAAGCTACCTCATGATTGGCGCATATGGCCACCAGTTGTCACCCGGAAGTACGCCAGTCGGATATTTTCTCGGTGCTGGCGGTGCTTTCCCGAGCGTGGGCGCTGATACTGTCCTAGGAGCCCCCCCAACCTACTCGGCAACTTCTGGGGCTCTTTCAGTGGCGTCTGGTCGTGTCTCGTACACGTTAAGACTCACAGGTCCGTGTTTGACCTCGGACACAGCATGCTCTTCATCACTTGTTGCGCTGCACTTGGCAGCGTCGAGTATGAAGCTCGAGGAGTGTACTGTAGCCGCAGCAACGGGCGTCGGGATGCTCGCACAGGTGGTATCACGGACCTTTTCAGTGTTGGGCATGCTTTCTAATCTCGGCAGGTGTCACACATTCGATTGTCGAGCAGACGGATACTGCCGAGGAGAGGGATGTGGGACCTTTCTACTCGTTATGGACTCTGAAATTGGAGCGGCTCGCCTTGGTTCTGCTGTGCAGTAGGACGGTCCGAGCGCGAGCCTAACAGCACCAAATGGGTGATCCCAGAGGTGACTGATTTAGGCTGTTCTGAGATATTGTTCTCCTGCGTGTGCCCTGGAAGCACACGGCACGGGTACAGCCCTCGGGGATCCGATTGAGGCTTGTGGCTCTCTGAATCTTGAGCATTCATCAAACGACGCTCGTTCGCAGGTCGGCGCTGCGATTTGGGCGCTGTGTAAACCTGGAAATGAGAGCATGCGTCGAGTTTAATGCGCCTCTCTGAAGTCCAACATGGGTCACCTGGAGGCCTCCGCGGCTGCTGCGGGTCTCGCTGCGCTTGTACTGGTGCCTCTTAGGATGTTCATGATCTCGGCCAATGCGCAGCTGAATCAGCTCTCCTTCACATGTGAATTTACTGTCATCTGCTCTCAGTTTTCGGCCCAGGTTAAACTCGCACCTATCTTCAATCGTAACGTCAAGATTCGAGTTGCCTAGCGAGCTGGCACCCCGAGACAGAGACGAATCGGGGCATCGCGCAGGCCGACTGAGTTCGTTTGGGTTCAGCGGGACCATCGCGCACGGGGCCTTTTGATATTCTTTTGGCATACGGCAAAAAAAGCCACGAGCACTATCACATTTCCGTGCTTAACAGCCAGCAGGTTTCAACCAGCTGAGGCTCTCCAAGCTCCAATTTCCAGTCATGGGCCAACGAGGTCTCACAAAGTTTTGTTTATTATGCAACGCTGATTTGTGATGGTGGTATAACACGAGTATCTGCGGCAGCACTCACTGAGTAGTGCAGGTTAACACTCGAACTGTCTAGCTATGAGTGTGCTTGACAAATTTTAGTGCCACGAGTCTTCGTCGGCCATTTTTTAGCTGATTGATTTCATCAGCCACAGGACTATCTCAAGAAGTCAAGGCGCGCCTAAGCACGATAGTTGGCCCGCAATCCTCGACGGAGGACACAGGCTCTCCCTCAAACCTCGCTGAAGAGCAGTGATAACCGCACACCGAGATGGTTACATTTCAAGAGGAGTAGGGCACGCTGAAGGAGCATCGGGTTATTTTGGTCATTGGCGAAATGAACTACTTGTGCAATTTTCTCACATAAACGTTCATTTGATATTCATGATTTTGCTACCTGCGTGTATCTATTGAGACTCCCAAACACTTGTAATCACTCACGCTAAGAAACAAAATACTAGTTCCGTGTGAAACTCTGGATCTCGTGTTTGTATTCCTGTGTCTATTAAACCCAAGATTGCCGTTTTGATCACCGTTTTGGACTCTGAGATGCATCCAAAGCTAGTCTTCGTGTCAGAAGATGATCATCTGTTGTTCATAAATCGTGTCGTCAGGAGGCCATCCATACAGAGACTCGAGCAACACTACAGCCGATTCTGAAGACATGCTAATGGACAGATAATCTGGGAAGGATTCGATCAAGATATCACAGCTAGTTTACAATCGCTGCTGTGACAGCGTAGGTTCTCTGATTAGTGTTATTCTCATGATTCCAATCGTTGCAGTGTTTGCACATTGTGGGATCTTAAGGCTCGAAGAGTACCACTTATCCCTCTAGCATGCCAAGGATCATCACAACATTTAAACTGATCTTGCAACGTTCGTGCCAAGCTCGAATTGTGTCAGCGCTAGGATGGTATGATCCATCGTGTGTTGAGTAGTCGGTACGTCTATTGGTCCGAGTACTCCGCTGATGTCTGTTGGGCTCGATTCCATCTCTGTGATCGAGCTCACCCGAGCGCTCTGCGTGGAGACTTGACTAGAGATACCAGCGACCATACTTTTCAGCCACCCCACACTAGACTCTGTGACGGCCTTGATGTCGTCTGAGTTTGATCACAAACTCTATGGGATGCAAACGCTGGTGTGTTTTGGACACGCAGGCCTTTCATGTGTGTCGTGCATGCCGCCACTTGAGCAAACTAGCATACAAGTGGCGATCCTATCAAAAAGCTACCAGCTAGCAGGGTCGCTGGGCTTTGATTCTCCATTGTGCCTGCTGTCAATCTGTGCGCATGCTACGAATTCAACCGTCCCGGCTGCACGATGGGTAACAAAAGTGTTTGAAGTCGCTGCGACGTATGGATCGTTCATGAGCCCCAACTAGTCTGGACTTGATACGGGTGCTTTTGGAGTCCCTTCCCGTGAAGCAAAAGTGATGGATCCACAGCAAAAGCTTGTTCTACAAGCTGGGTACAGCGCGTTGCAATGAGGTCATCCGAATATTATTCCAGAGAGAGAAGTGTTCCGAGATATCCTAGTCTATTCAGATGTTGGCGTCTTTGTTGGCGTCGAGCCAAGCGGATTCTAAGGTTGCAAAGAGGCTGGGTTCTCTGCAAGCAGTGGGGCCCTCTCCACCACCTCGGGTCGACTGTCCTACACACTAGGGCTTGTTGGCCCATGCTATTCAGTCGACACTTCATGTGCATCTTCGCTGGCAGCATTGCACATATGCGTCGTAACCATCGAGTGTGACAGAAATTTCTGACATGGTATTTGTGCAGGAACCAAGGTCCTAGGTGAGGCCACTAGTGTGCTGGTGTCGTTCGGCGGGATGACTTCGCTGTGTGGGTGATGCCACACGTTCGATCGCCGCGCTGACGGATACTGCCGCGGCGAAGGCTGCGGAGCTTTTTTGCTTTCACCACAGCCCTCACTCACCCCTGAAGTCGTAGTCCTTGGCTCGGCAGTGCAGCAAGATGGTCCGAGTGCAAGCCTGACTGCACCAAATGGCTTGTCGCAAAGGTGACTAATTGAATCAGTCCAAGATGATAATACTCTCGCTCCAGGGCTGGAAGCGCACGGCACGGGTACAGCCCTCGGGGATCCGATTGAGGCTTGTGGCTCTCTGAATCTTGAGCATTCATCAAACGACGCTCGTTCGCAGGTCGGGGCTGCAATTGGGGCGCTGTGTAAACCTGGAAATGAGAGCATGCGTCGAGTTTAATGCGCCTCTCTGAAGTCCAACATGGGTCACCTGGAGGCCTCCGCGGCTGCTGCGGGTCTCGCTGCGCTTGTACTGGTGCCTCTTAGGATGTCCATGATCTCGGTCAATGCGCAGCTGAATCAGTTCTCCTTCACATGTGAATTTACTGTCATCTGCTCAGTTTTCGGCCCAGGTTAAACTCGCACCTATCTTCAATCGTAACGTCAAGTTTCGAGTTGCCTAGCGAGCTGACACCCCGAGACAGAGACGAATCGGGGCATCGCGCAGGCCGACTGAGTTCGTTTGGGTTCAGCGGGACCATCGCGCACGGGGCATTCGTTTGCTAAGGGCATCTTGGCCAATGTGTTGCGTCTAGAGTGATTATATGTCTGTATCGTACTGAACAACAGGTGCGGTTTGGCAAGAGGCTGGCATTCATTTCGAGCTCAGCAAATAGCAAGTCCGCGAGTACTCATTTACTACAGAATGAAGCAGAAGGGTCAAGAATGATGTGCGTCTACGTGATTCTCATGCCGCTCGTGCTCACTTCGGACTAGCAATGTCTTCGTGAAATTCGCTTCAACCTCGTATCACACACTCACGACAGCCTGCTTGGTTGTAGTCTAGACCTGTAAACAAATGATTGGACTGTTCTCACACAGCGTCCTGTGCCAACAGTGATCGCGTGCGGTAGAATACATGACCACCATCATGCTCCAGTTCAGAAGCCCCTTTTTGAACTAGCAAATTCGGATAAACATTTCACGAGCACCTAGACGCTTGGAGTGCTTATTCTTTGCGGTCATGGTCAGGTTGTGTTGTAGCTCCCAAGTAGCGAAAAGTGCCATCAACTATCTTCTTGATTTTTCCTATTATCACTGGCTGCTCTCCTGAATGACGGTGAAGTTGGGACTCCAAAAGACATACTCGCAATCAATATGATGTCAGATGCGTAACACGGTGCGCGGTCGACTTATCTATACGGTGCAACGCTCTCGGATTAGGCTCCGCGATTCTTTGTCGCAGACGCATCGTCCCAGGATAATAGTGTCATGGCAAGTGGGATCCACATGTAGCGACGCAGCGCCTCATTGCCTCCGAGAATCGA
This sequence comes from Aureococcus anophagefferens, assembly GCF_000186865.1. Lineage (NCBI taxonomy): Eukaryota > Pelagophyceae > Pelagomonadales > Pelagomonadaceae > Aureococcus > Aureococcus anophagefferens. The sequence continues at coordinate 192,255 of NW_008705597.1, forward strand.
TGGAAATATGACCCTCAAACATGCGTCTGGTGGCATCGCCGCCCTGTCCTATTACGCTCCAGCCTTGGCTTTCTGAGCTTCCAACGCAGAAGCATTCCACATCAGTCCCGGCAGATATACGATTGGGCGTGGACAGGAAAACATAACTTTTCTGAGCGACAATGAAGACACCGTTTCGCTGGCATTATCGAGCCTTAGTTGACTACTTCGACAAAGCGAGCTAGCCTGTAAGGAGATTGGGCGCCTCGAGGTTGGCACGGAGAGTGCGGTAGATCGCGGCAAGTCCACCAAATCTTTTTTGATGTCATTCTTTGAAGCTGATGATAACCATGGTGTTGAAGGGGTCGACACATTCAACGCCTGCTATGGCGGGACCAATGCGTTATTCAACACCACAAACTGGATTCAGAGCCGAGCCTATGATGGCGCATATGCTGTTGTGGTCTGCTCCGACCCGGCGGTCCATCCGGATCCCGCTTATATCTCTGGCATCGGAGCGTCCTCGATATCTCTTGCCGCGGCTGCTTAGGCACCCTTATCGCTTCAGCGAGAGCGCACAACCTTTATCAAGCACTCGTGGGACTTTTATCGGCCTGTTGGTTGGCACACAAATGACGCGATTATGGACATAATCATCGCAACAGGTCAATATGAGGAGGCAATGATGTGGTGCCAGAGTCAGTTCAGTGCCATAAAAGGATCAACTGACCTACTGTTGATGTCAAACCTCGTAGTGTACCACAATAACGCTCCTTATCACTCCAAGAGGAACCTGAGGCTCATGTGTGAAGCGATGTATGGTAAACTCACCAAAGCTCAACACGAGGGATTGTTCCAGGACCATGTTGAGGCTGGCATTGCCATTAGTGCCCAAAACGCCACCACCTACACGTGTCCGCTCTATGCTAGTCTACTATCACTGGCTCTGACGTCTCGTGATAGCCTTGCTAGCCAACATATTCTGTGCATGTCGTATGGATCCGGCTGCGCCGCTAGTATGTATGGACTTGAGGCTTCTGCTACGCCCTTGCACACTTCAGATGTGCTTGCTAGTCTCTGCAGTCGACGGTAGAGATCGATAGAGAACGCCTTATTCTTTGTTAACACTTTCGAGATGACTCATGGATGATTCGGATACCAACCGTCACATTACAAGGGCCGTTAGGATGCAGCCTTTTACCTTGAGAGTGTCAGTTTGATAGGTGTCCGTACTTATGAAGCGTATTCTGCGGCAACTTTGCTGAAGGTAGACTCGCATGAATTTTCTCGTGTCGTCTGCATTGAGTTGATGAACGACTCCGTGACCGACTAGCTGCTTGCGGAGCTCATACCAGCCCTTGATCCGCATCGAATCATCGCTTTTGTATTTGCAACCGCGGGGGGTTGTGGCGTCGAAAGCGCCATAGCAGAGAGAGGCTTCTTTGGTGAGGTTGTCCATCGCAGTGGTTACCCAGTGGTATTTGCGAGTCATGGGCAAACATCAGGAGGGCACTTACTCATCCTGGCGGTCGCAGACCTTGTGCTTGCGACATCCGAATCCAAAGTTTCCTTTGCTCTAACGCGCCATCAACGCTATGGTATCATTCCCCTGGCGCTTCGTAGACGTGCTAGAACTCACCTCATTTGGCGGTGGGTGTTACTTCTAGAGGAGCTTGATGCGGCCACAGCATAGAGGAGCGGGCTGGTCGACATTGTTACTTCGATTGAGGAAGAGCATAACTTACTTTTGTGTCTAGATCTGCTTCCAGAGTCGAAGGTCTCGAAGGGCAACATCCGGGGAGACTCCCTGGAGTTCGCCATGGGCTAGCAGGTTCCGATGTATCGCCTTGGAGTCATGACCACCAATTCATCGATGCACATTACGCAACCACTTCGGTTTAGGTTTCCTCTGGCAGGGGTTGGGGAGATGATGGTGGACAAAGGCTCTTGCTCCGCTGAGTAGATGTACAACCTTCAGAGCAAAGGGGTCGATGGGACCCATGCCATGGTGCTGTGGATGGGTTCCGAGACTCAAGGAGCGCGCTTGGGTTTTCATGCTGATGCAATTTTGCGACTGCGGAGCGCGGCCTTACAGTAGCGCGCATCATGATTCATTTGAAATACTCTCGCAGACCTGTGAGCTCCCCTGCTTGGTATTTTGCGTGGATCGTGTTTGCACCTGTCCAATTGGATGTTAGATGCTGACTGGAGGACTCGCGAAACTCAAGCGCACAGAGCAAGGACAGCTGAGCACGCTCACAGTTTCGAACCCACTAAAGCAGAGACCGCAGACCTACTCGGCACAGGCGTCATTTCAGCATTTCACGATATTTCCTCCAGGGCTCATTAACATGCACTTACCCTCGCATACACTGTGACCCTGGCTCCTCGCGCTGGGGCCTGAAACACCACTATGCTGCTACGACCCAGCTCCAGATTGGCAAGTTGCGATAACGCAGATGCCTCTTGATGCGAGGAATATCAACCAAGCTTCTCATCAGAGAAAATGCTTATCACTTGACGCAACATGTCCCCCTTCACCTCGCAGGAGATCCGCACATGATGGGATCTAGCGACACTTTTCAGATCAAGTGGATGAAATTACTTTAGTCTTCAAACTTCTGTTCAAATATGACGTGTTGAAACATCAGTAGCAGATATCTTATCTGATGCTCATCTCGGAAACGTACCAGGCCTTCTGTCTAGTGGAAGTACAGAGATCGCAAAGCCAATGCAAATACCCCTTTTATCGACCGCGGATCTGGTGACCTGTATCCCCGGCCTCCGAGTTTGAAAAGCATTCAAATTAGCAAGGCGATAACTTCAGACGCTGGTCGAAGAAATGCACACGCACAACCTCCTGCGGTTTTACTTGGCTGGACTTGGCATCTCAAGCATTGATATGATTGTGCGCCACCTGTAGCCCAACTCTCATCAGCACTTGGTGTGCTGCGATATTGGTTTATGAGAAAACAACCCCGCCTTTTTACAAACACTTGCTCGTGCTCTCTGTTGTTGCTGATTGCCGACGACACTCGTTCTCCTAGCGGACAGAAAGTCGGAGATTGGGCCACTAATATTGGCGTCAGACCTGTTGATTGTAGAAACGTAAGGCACTCGCACCACGGATTGGCATACAGCAGCATTTAGCACCAATATGCTATGCTCCAAGAAAAATGCCATGGCACACATCAACATGAAGGAATACTTCCGCTCCTTGTCGATAGCTGAAGTCGTCCTGGTTGCTGCCAGAGTCCTATCCAGGGTGACATCAGACGACCAACGAATGCGACTCAGTCGCCTGCATTTCTCAGCTCACTCGGCTTGCCTTGTCGAATTGAACGACCCTGCTCATTTCAACGGGGAAAGTCTCGAACTCATGTCGGATTTGAAGTAGTGCTTCATCTCTGCAGATAAAGTAACAGCGTAGTGACAACTGTGTGCAGTGGTCTTGCAAGGAGTCGGCGCACACTTCTGCACGGGTGGACGGCTCGAGAAAAACGGCATGGACCACCAGGGTATTTCGATTCACGAACCCCTAAAGAAAATGAGCATCAACAGCGAAGTCGCCATCCGCCTGAGGAAGCTTGCTGTCGCAACAATTGGGGCAGTGCATGGTAAGCTCATCGGTGGCGGGGTCGCCCTTGCCCTGGCAGCACAGTGCCGCGTTTGTTCGGGCAAGGCAATGTTCAACTTTGGCAACCTCCCTCGCGGAATGAACCCCTTATTTATGCTGAGCCGTTCCTTGCCTCTTGTGGCCGGATGGTCGGAAGCAATGGTCATGTTTATCGAAGATCCTACAATCACTGCCAAGGCTGCATGGCAAATGGGCATTGTCGATGGTGTCGTGAATACTGTCGGCCACGCTAAGGGCATAGCTTGAATTTAAGTTTCTCGTCCAAGCTCGAAGTTGCACAAAACTAAGAGGGATTAGAGTGAGTGCATCAACAACACTGCACATTCTGCTCAGGAGGTGTTGTGCATGCTTGAGTCGTTTTCCAGTAGGGTCGCATTAAAGTTAAGACCCCTCGAGCTTCTAGGCGGGTCCAAGACCGTGCCATCCTTCGCCATCAGGACACAATTTGCCATTACGCGCGCGAACAGAAAGGCAGTTGAGTCATGTGTAAATATCTGCATTTTGGAAACGTTGGGCACCAAGATCGAGTTTGATGCTCCACTGATGGCTGCTGGAATTGACTCCCTCGGAGCGATGGAGTTGTAGCACGCCTTGAGTGACTAGCTCGGCACGGAACTAGAAGCGTCGCTTGTGTTTGATCACCCGTCGGTTGGCGACATCGTGTCGATGTTGGTGTCACCGGCCCTTTTCGCTTCTTGGGAGAAAATCAGGCCTCAAGTAGATTGCGTTCAACTCTACGAGACTGTCGACACCTGCATATTGGAGGTGTTGGGTACCAAGATCAAGTCTGATGATCCACTGATGGCCGCTGGAATCGACTCCCTTGGAGCAAGTGAACTGCAGTGAACATTGAGCACCAAATTCGGGACAAAACTGGAAGCGACCCTTCTGTTTGATCATCCAACAGTTGGTGCGCTAGTACCACTGTTGGCGGCTGCTTTTGATGATGCATCCGTCAATGATAAAAGATAATACATCCGCTCAGACACTGGCGAGGACTCGCGCCTACATTCGAACCTGCCCTCGGCATCCGGAGCAACTGCCTTTGGTGAGGACTATGGCGAGACATCAGTGGCGTCGGCGGAAGTTCGTCGAGATTCATCGGATATGAAGGTGGTTCAAGCCACCAGTGACGGGGGGAACATCGAGTGGAGGGATTTGCCCAGGCCCAAGTTTGCGTCGCGAAAGGGCGAGAGTGACACAGTCATTATTGCAGTTTGTACTATTGGGCTCTCGTATGCGGACCACCTCTTCCTCCACGGACGCTACCAAGTGAAGAGACCGTGTCCAATTTCACCCGGCTTAGAGGGTACTGGGGTGGTGTCAGCAGTCGCGCGAGGCACTATACTATGGCGCATTGGCACCAGGGCTGGTTTCGCATCACTTCTCAACGGTGCTTGCGCAGAGGAAGTGCTCCTTGCAAGTTTCGAGTGCATGCAGCTGCCTGATGAGGTCGATCACATCCAGGTTGTTCAGTACAGTGCCCTGGGTGTCAACTTCACGACAGCCCATTTTGCTCTTGTCTATAGAGCACCTATCGCAGTGTGGGATGGAAATTTTCTTCTAGTTCTTGGTGCTGCGGGTGGGGTTGGTCTAGCGGCTGTGCAAGTGGGAAAGATCCTAGGGTCGACATTGATTGCCTGCGCGAGTACGCAAAGCAAGCGACTACTGTGCAACGAGCTGGGGGCTGACTTTGTAGTAGACTATACGAGTCGAACATGGCCTCTCCACATTGTTGATCTGACAGCTGGAGCGGGCGCTGACTGTGTCTTTGATCCCGTTGGTGGAGATCACATCTTCAGATGCTTGCGTTGCACTTGACCTGGAGGAAGCGTGCTCACGATTGGGTATGCCTCCGGGCTGATTCCTCAAGTTCCGGTTGAGTAGCTCCTGCAGCGAAACATATCGCTTGTCGGTGTATGGGCGACTCCTTCGCAGTTTCCTACAAGAATGCACAACTCATCCTTGGAATGTGTCAAATACTGGCTGGAAGGGTCCTTGAAACCGATGATCGATGAACTACTGCCAATGGATAGACTGAGAAATGGCCTCGCGCGAATTGTGAACCGCAGGGTACAGGGGAAAATTGTGATGATGATGGAATCAGCAGAGTGGGCTGCGGCGTGTCCACAATCGACTTCTCCACCGGTCCTGCTTGGCGGGCAAAGAACCATCGATAAGAAGGGAAGAAGACTTGACCATTCTACCATGCGAACGCCATGTCTTGCGAGTCTCGAGAAAATCTCATGTACATTCAGCAGCCTCCACATTTGCTCTGGCTCTGTTGTGGTCGCAGCCTCCGCCTGCAAGCTAAGTGGCGGAATTTATGGTAGATCACTACTTTGCGAGTACATCACACGTACTCTGATATCCTCCCGGACTGTGTCACTCAATTGATGGGTGTCTTTGGTCTCAGTTCCACAAGCGGCAACGTATGGTGGGTTCATACACAATGTGTTCTGCCTATCCGACTCAGACTTGGGTATGTCGGCAATCGAGGCGCACTCCATTGACTGCTAGCAGGTCGTACTGCTAGAATGTGTGTGCATGATAATGTACGCCGCACACGAGCACGCTGGAGTGTTCGTTGGATTGGGGGGAATTTCGAGGGCAATGCCATCGTTGGCTGATGATGCCGATCACGTCGAGGAGGCGCCATTTGCCTATTCAGCCAGCGGCAACCTGCTTTCCGTGGGCTCGGGGTGAATTTCGTATCATCTAGGTCTCACGGGACCGTGTGTAACACTCGATACCGCGTGCTCCTCATCATTAGTGACGCTACATCTTGGGGCAGTAACGCTGGAAATAAATGAATGCACATGTGCCTGTAGCACCAGTGTCGGCATACTCACACAAGATTCGTCTCTGTCTTTTGCAGGTGGGGGCATGCTTTCTAACCTCGGCAGGTGTCACACATTCGATGGCCGAGCAGACGGATACTGCCGAGGAGAGGGATGTGGGGCCTTTCTACTCGTTATGGACTCTGAAATTGGAGCGGCTCGCCTTGGTTCTGCTGTGCAGTAGGACGGTCCGAGCGCGAGCCTAACAGCACCAAATGGGTGATCCCAGAGGTGACTGATTTAGGCTGTTCTGAGATATTGTTCTCCTGCGTGTGTCCTGGAAGCACACGGCACGGGTACAGCCCTCGGGGATCCGATTGAGGCTTGTGGCTCTTTTGAATCTTGAGCATTCATCAAACGACGCTCGTTCGCAGGTCGGCGCTGCGATTTGGGCGCTGTGTAAACCTGGAAACGAGAGCATGCGTCGAGTTTAATGCGCCTCTCTGAAGTCCAACATGGGTCACCTGGAGGCCTCCGCGGCTGCTGCGGGTCTCGCTGCGCTTGTACTGGTGCCTCTTAGGATGTTCATGATCTCGGCCAATGCGCAGCTGAATCAGCTCTCTTTCACATGTGAATTTACTGTCATCTGCTCAGTTTTCGGCCCAGGTTAAACTCGCACCTATCTTCAATCGTAACGTCTAGATTCGAGTTGCCCACCGAGCTGACACCCCAAGACAGAGACGAATTGGGGCATCGCCCAGGCCGACTGAGTTCGTTTGGGTTTAGTGGCACCATTGCGCATGGGGCCTATACCCGCGCCTCACGGGAAACTCCTTTTTCGAAAGCTAAGTTATCATCGCTCTATCGTGCATAGCGTCAACTTTCTTGCAGCAGTTTGTGCTTGACCCGCATCAAGCGCGGGCGGGCGTTGATCCGCATGCTACTCCTTGGTTCTTTTACCAAGGACAAACTATCAGAAATCTGTGACCAAAGACCATCACCTGGGCTATCTGGAGGTTCTTGCCATTTTCAGACCCACTGTTGGATCAAGCATTGACCGGCCTATAATCAAAACTCACAGTTTCGCGACTCCCTCGTGATGCCATTTTTAATCATGCGAGTCCGTGCTATACGAACATTGACGTTTCTCTATGGTTAACCAAGTCTGGCTTTCTGCAATGCGACAGGTATTCGTGCATGTTTGCAGACGCATGCGCACTGAGGGAGTTGGGTCAAGTTCTTCTGTGTCTAATACCGTGCATGACAAGCAACTTTTTCCAGATATTCATTTGAGATTTCCATATACCGAGATTATCGGACTTCGTATCTTCTTATTCCCTCCTGCAGCCGCTCCGCCAGGCCTTTTTAGTCTCCGGGCGTCATCGTCGAATAGACTTAATGATCTTGGATAACTTCGCCATCACCACTTCGGCTCGTGTTTCTCCATGGTATGGACACGTATGCAGAGTTCCAAATCAGCTCCATGTACCATCAAGAGTGGGTTTGAAGCCAGACAATCGAGTGGCTAACTGTGAGCGCCCCAAATCAGGGAGCTGACTTTTCGTCTGGGGCTGGTGGCATGTTCCTGCGCGATCGATTTGGATACGATCCGCTCAAGTCGCGGTCGTGGCGCCTGATCACGCAGTATTCCCCGACTAGCGCGAGCCAAGCTTAGATGTTTGGGTGAATCCGCAGAGCGACAGACCTCAACAACGACAGCTATGGGCTCCGGGGGGATTGGACAGCATCTGTCTAGCAGATAACACAGGCCGTGAGGGAACATGCTCCAATTCACGGTTTGGCGGGTATCAGCGAGGGTGGAACCGCGGCGTCGATTCTGATCACTCAAAGCGCCACTGACTTTGGGCCAGGATTCTACAGTTGATTGCTGATCAGCGTCTGCGCGCTGACGTCGCCTGCTCATAGTTGCCTGTACGAGGACTGAGCAAGCAACACGCCGTCCCTCCATATGGTCGGCGATAGCGACACCAACGATATTCAGCACATGGTCGGGCGGACCGCGGGGCTCGTTGGGTCTAGGTCTGGGATATGCATGTTCCGTGCAGGGCACAAACTACCCAACATGAGCGCTCGCCTTGTCGGTGCGTTGGAAGCACTTAGCTGCAGTGCGATTGGTGGGTCAATTGCGCATGCGTCCGATCCAACTCAATGGTAACACCAAAGATGCCAGTAAAAGTACGATCACGAATTCAGCTCTCATCAGACACCCAAGGGTGCGAGTACTGGGTCTATCAACGGAACTTGGTCATATAACATCGATGCTCGCTTGCACACTGCGCACGCGTATTGGCAAGACGGGCACGTTCTTCGTTTGGAGTGTGGGCGCCTAGAGACAATCACTCTTCTCCTGGCAAGTATGCTACACTGCATCACGTGCCAAGCGCTCGTTCTCTCCGAGACTGACGATAGCGTGCAGAATTCGACGGTGCAGTAACCAAGTTGCAATCTCGCCGCTGGTCTGGAAAAATACATCGCGACTCCAATTCTCGCGATCCTTGCCAAAGGATCATGAGTTAGTTTTGCTCAAGTCGCAGATTGGTGCGTCAGTATGAGAGGACTTCAGCGAGGAGAATGCTTGACAGCTCCCACGTGGAATGAGAGTGCCGTTGCCTTTGACAGAAGGGATGCTCTCTTAGAATTGAGAAGTTGCACGACGACCCTTTAGCGCATCAAAGTCGTTGGGACTTGAAACACGCTAGCCTTGATGCGCAAATAGCATGCGTCGCTCGCGGCTCAAGAAGGGAGCGATGTAAGATGGGCAGGCGTCGTTACGTCGACCTCACGTCTCATTGTGCAGCGTGGTGGCAGCGATTTGCCTTCGTGATGTGCGAAATCGACCGAGGTGCTCAAACTTTCGTCAAGGCCGAGAACAAAAGAATCTTCGTGCTGGTTGAGTTCGGACCGCGTGATTGTGATTCAGCCCGACGTCCAGTGCAGCCAGCTTTAGGAGCAGATGATGCGGTATTTAGCTGGTGTCGTTATCGAACTGAGTATGAACAGCTTAGGAGAGCTTTCCCCGCCTCTCATTGCAGCCCCCACGATTCTAGTAGCTGAAAAAGCGTCCTATGTGTGCATCAGTGAACAGGCTGTTGGAGATTACACACTCATCGTGGATCGGGGCCATTAATTGTCTCCAGTTGGCCAAGAGACTGACTTGACTCTCTGAATTGCAGTCTCGTGTTTCAAGTGTCTGGCAGCAACCTGGGCCAATATTGGGCCCGCCGTCCAGCTCCCGGTGTCTACGGGTACCAGTCGACAGATATAAGTCTCAAGAGTCCACGTTGCCATCGTCGCCGGTCACGGTGCAATCCACGTGCGCTTGGCTTGATTCGAGCCCGCGGAAGTGAGTTCCTTGACTGCGATTCTGGGCGTGGCCTGCAAAAGCGGAATGACCATTGACGTACTCGCATCTTTTCATGAGGACAGTTGGATCCCTGATAATTGGCTACTTGGCAAGGAAAAGCTAGTTGGTAAAACAATGGTGGGTGCGGGACTCTTGACATTCGATACAATCTCATCTCTCTGAGGCATTTCGATTATGGCAGTCTCCGATGTCGATGCTCTGTACACGAGCGTCGAGTCTTTGGCGCGAGCCGATAGCCTGGAAGCAGCTTGAATGAGGCTCATCGACGATATCAAGCAGGAGAATCAACAAAAAGCGACAGACATGACAAACCTGGGTGTGCTCCTGCTACCGGCTGCGCAAGTGCGCTGTGTGTTGAGCAGTGCAGCAAAATCCATGTTCGGTGGTATGAAACTGACTTCATATACTGACACTAAGCTCGTCAACCTCACGTGGAATGACACCACGACAGCATCACTCGAGCTCGACGACCTTTCCACGTTCAACGCCATGACCTCGAGCTTGCTGGAGAATCTTGGACGATGTCTGGCAGCTGCGTGCGCCTCGACGGAGATTTGAGCTCTGGTGCTATAAGCCACTGGCCCCCATTTCTGCACTGGAGGTCGCTACGACAAAAAAGCATCGTCACTGCCGCCTTGGTGGGTCAAAGCGCAGGGCATCTATGGCAGCGGGTATCTCCTTGACCGAATACGGAGCGCATCAATCTATTCCATCTCCGTGCTCCAAGGATCGTCCATCGGCGGCGGGTTGCTGCTGGGCCTGGCCACGGACCATCGTATCGCCACGCGCTCTGCGATTTTCCGGCTGGGCGTCGCGCCGTATGGCCTCAGTCCGGTAGTGATGGCAACAGCCGTACTGCCGAAACTCGTCGGACACAGTCTCGCAGCGCGAATGTACGTGGAGGACTTGTCCTTTAACGCGCATAACGCCACGGCATCTGATATCTCAAGTATCGTGATGTCCGACCGTCAGATAGCGCATAGGGAAGCCACGCAACGCGCCGTTGCTGTCTCCGGTACTTGTGAATGCGAGGATTGTTGTAGCAAGGCGCATCATTTCATTCAGGAGACCCTTCTCAACATTGAGGCGAGCGGACGAGCCAACGAGGCGCTTCAGACAACATCGCCAGTTTCGCGGGCACGAATCTGAAAGACTACAAAAACAGTCGTATCGTCCTCTACTCCCCAAAATGTAGTACTCTCTTGAAGTCATCGCACGGTCACGCCTGCTATCACAGCAGAGGCTGTCGAGAATCTCGTAGCCTCGGTAGTCTCCTTGATGCTGGGGGAGGCCCATATTGGCACTGACACACCACTCATGGATGCCGGGGTGGATTCACTTGCGGCTGGCGAGCTTGTGCAGCAGCTTGGGACTCAGTTCAGCACTGAGCTCCCAGCGACGACGCTATTCGACTACCCGAGCATTGCATCAATAGCGCAACATCTCGCACCTAAGCCCCAGTTCCTGGAAGCACAAGACACTCACATTGACGATCCTGCAGACTAGAAAACGGAAGACTAAAGCTGTTCAGTATTTGTCGCGGCCAGGTCACTCCGTCTTCCGCCTTGTCTCCGCTCTGACACTGATGCAGCGGGGTGCTCGAAATACAGGCTGAACATGGCTTCTTCAGTGCCACTCTCACGCTGGGACATGGACGCAGTCGATTTTAGGGGATTCAATGCTGATTAGAAACAGCGTCTCTGATACGCCGCCTTCTTGGAACGCGGGAGCAATTTCGATGCCAGCTTTTTTCGAGTTCGACCGGCGGAAGCAGCGCCAATGGACCCGCAATAATTTCTCGTGTTACAGGTCGGATATTGTGCGCTGTAGAGAAGATAGCTCAAATGAAGTGCGCTCGCGAACGTGGACGTCGGAGTCGTGCTCGGTATGATGAATTTGGACAATGCGCAGGTTTCTCTAGTCGCCGGCCCTTACGATATGACTGGCAACGGCATGTCTGCGGCCGGGGCCCGTCTATCTTTCGTGTTTGCCATGCGCGGTCCGTGCGTTGCTACAGACACCGCGTGCTCGTCCAGCCTCGTCGCGACGCACCTTGCGGTGCGCCAGATAGAACACGGCGAGTGTGTTCATGCGCTGTCGATAGGAAGCAGCATGATTCTGAGCCCGCGCGGCGCGTTTTCCATGTTTTCCATCGCTGGGATGCTGTCGACGCGCGGCCGATGCCACACGTTCGATTCCCGCGCAAACGGGTATCAGCGCGGCGAGGGCTGCGTGAGCATCGTGAACAGCTCCGTCGGCTCCGAGAACGTGCACCTGGGGTCGAGCTGCCTGCACAATGGTCGGAGTGCGACATTCACCGCGCTGAACGGGTCGTCGTAGTAGCACCTGCTGCGTCGCAGCGGAGAACTCGACACTCGATTCATCGAAGCCCACGGGACCGGCACATCGCTGGGCGATCCTGTGGAAGTCGGCTCGTTGGCCGGCGTGTTCGCGTCGTCTGCTGTGTCGATTACCTCCCTCAAGGGTAATCTGGGCCACATGGAAGGCACGGCAGGTGCTGGTGGCTTGCTGAATCTCAGCAGCGTGCTTGAATTTCGGTCGGGAGTCGCCAACGCCCAACTTCGTCAACTGAATCCGAACCTACAGAACATGATCGCTGGATGAACACTGGAGCTCGCGGCGGACTAGACTACGGTGACGCGGGCATCGACTGGCGGCGCAAGCTCGTTCGGGGCTACGGGCATCATCGCGCACGCGAGGCTTGGAACTCTGTGCGAGTAGAATTAGGAAGGTGGCAAATCCGGAAAGGTGTCCGATTCTTCGATACTTCTACCGTCGTGATTTATAGTCATATCTTAGTATCGTGCTCAAATGGTTGCATCTGCCAAAAGACAGAGAAGAGACACCGGCTTCCGGCAGATAGTTTCACTACAGCGACAGAAAGATAATGCCAATACAGAGTGTGCATATGCCTTTCTCTTGTGATTAGTGCTCAGTAGAAGCACACAGAGTCTTTCTGACGTCCGCTTCAATCGCATGTTTATCATATCTCGTGACAATGAGCTTGATTATTTTATAGATTTCGCTTAGCGTAGTTGGACCCTTTCTACAAGCGTTTTAAAAACAGGGGTGCTTGTGTGTGGTATATTTTGTGACTGACAATGACCCGCGGCTCAGAGGGAGACCTTTAAGCTGGCGCCTCAGCCAACCCAGGCTGTCCACCATCAAGCTCACGGCACGCTCGTGTTTGGAACCCGCGGGGATGTTATACTGCAACTTATTACAGATGCACTGCCAGGGTCGTCAACCGAAACCACTGTTTTTTCGCTGGTGGCCGCCCTTGATTCAGGGAACTCTTGGAGCCCTAAAGGCGTACTTGCGATTGATTTGTTTACTCATGACAGAAGAGGTGGTGCATCATCGACCCGTCTATATCATGCTTTGATAGCGAGCCGGCTTCCGCGTTTCCTCGTGGTAAACGCGTCGACATGGGATGGAGCTGTCGTGGCAAATGGGCTCCATCTGCAGCGAGAAGGTACCTCTCTGGCTCCAATAAGTAATTCTGAGATGAACTTGAAATGTGAGGGTGTTGGTATTGCCGCCCTCTCTTACTACGCTCCTAGTCTAGCCCTGAACGCCTCAAGCGCGGAAGCATTCCATGTCAGTCCTGGCAGATACACGATGGGGCGCGGGTAGGAGAACATCACTTTCGTCAGCGACGATGAAGACACTGTCTCGCTAGCATTGTCAAGTTTAAGTAGACTGCTTTGATAATGTGAGCTGGCCTTCGTGGAACTCGGCCGCCTCGAGGTTGGCACGGAAAGTGCGGTAGACCGCGGCAAGTCAACCAAGTCGTTCTTGATGTCATTTTTCGAGGCTGACAACCATCACAGTGTGGAAGGGCTCGACACTTTTAATGCGTGCTATGGTGGGACAAATGCCTTATTCAGTACCACGAACTGGGTTTACGGCCAGGCGCAAAACGGTCATCATGGAATCGTGGTCTGTTCCGACCCAGCGGTCCATCCGGACCCTGCTCATATCTCTGGCATCGGAGCATCCTCGATTTCTATGGTTGTGACGTCACAAGCGCCATTGACACTTTAGTGATAGCGCACGACGTTTGTGAAGCACTCCTGGGACTTCTATCGGCCTGTTGGATGGCCCACGAACGACGCAATTATGGACGTCAACATCGCAACAGGTCAATATGAAGAGGCCATGATGTGGTGCCAGGGCAGATTTAGTGAAACGGTGGGTCGAGATGATCTATTGACAACATTCAATCTTGTGGTGTATCACAACAACGCCCCATATCATTCCAAAAGGAACCTGAGGCTCATGTGTGAAGTGATGTACGGCAAGCTTAGCAAAGCTTAGCATGAGGTTCTCTTCCGGAAGCACGTTGAAAACGGCATCGCCATGAGTGCCCAAAACGCATCAACTTACACGTGCCCGGTCTATGCTAGTTTACTTTCACTTGCTCTGAAGATTGGTGACAGCCTTGCTAATCAACGCGTCCTATGCATGGCGTATGGATCTGGCTGCGCCGCTAGCATGTTCGGACTGGACGCTACTGCTGCGCCCGTGTACGCCTCAGATGTGCTTGCCAGCCTGCGTGATCGGTAACAAACACCAGTAGAGGACGTCCTACTTCTCGTCAGTGCTTTTGAGATGACACATGGATGATTCGGATACGAGCCGTCACATCGCGAGAGCTGATAGGATGCAGCCTTCTATCTCAAGAATGTCAGCGCGATGGGAGTCCGTGCATATGGAGCTCATTCTACAGTTACGTTGATCAAGGTAGACTCACTGGAATCTTCTCGTGTCGTCCACGTCGAGCTAGCCTAGGACTCGGTGACTGACTCGTTGCTCGAGGAGCTCATCCCAATCCTAGATCCCGGACGAATCATAGTTTTCGCATTTGCCACTGCTGCTCAGGGTGGTGTCGGAAGCGCCATGGCAGGGAGAACCTTTTTGAATCACTTCTCGTCGCGAAGCGGTCATCTTCCCATCGTTGTCTCGAGTCGCGGGCATACGACAGGGGGGAGAATGCTGATGATTGCAGTTGCAGATCTCTCGATTGCAACGTCTAAAGCTATGTTTGGACTGTCTGTCGCGCTTCATGAACCCCATGGCATTGCCCCCTTGGGACTTCGCAGGCGGGTCAGATCCCACCTCATTCGGCGATGGGTGCTGCTTCGAGAGGACCTTGACGCAGGCACGGCACTGAGGAGCGGTCTTGTTGAGATCATCATCTCAATAGGTGAAGAATATCACTATCTTCGCTCTCTAGATCAGAGAGGTGAAGAACATGAGTTTCTTTGCTCTCTCGATCAGCGCTTAGCATCAGAATCGACCGTGGGCTCGCAGATGTAGATGATTCTCCCAGGAGTCTTGGCAACAGATACAGCAACGCACATTAGCCATGTGAAATTCCCTCTGGCAGGGGTTGGAGAATTATTGTTGGACGAAGGCTCTTGATATTGGAGGCAGACAGCTGAGTACATTTACAATCTTCAGATGGAAGGGATGCATGCCATGGTGCTGCGGATAGATTCCAAGACCGAGAGAGCACGCTTGGGTCGCCACACTCAGACGATTTCGCCGGAGAGGTCGGCCTCTGATCAGAACCTGCGATGATCAATTTCAAAAATTCTTACAAAGGTCCGAGCTCCGCTACTTGGTATTTTGCAGAGTTATAGCTCGCGTGTGTTCAACTGGATGCTTGATGCTGACTGGAGGACGTGCGGGACTCAAGCTTGTGGGAAAATATCGTCGAAATGTTCAGCCACTGCACGCATTCCACAGTTCTCATGGGAATGTTCGGATCTGCTCAACGGGGGCATTGTTTCTGCGTTTCATGATGTTTCTTCTAGTCCATATTCTCATGCGCTCACTCTCGCTTACACTGTGACCGTCGCGCCCCGTGTTGGGGCCCGGAATAGTACCATGCTGCTACGACCTAGTAGGTCCTCCGAATGAAGGTGTACTAACGCGAAGTCAAACACCCCCAAACTCGGAAAAAGTCAGGGGAGCACGCTGCTGTCAATCTTGGCGACATGTTTTGAAGAGAAGAACTTCGACAGCCCTCATTCTCCTATTCTAGCTAGTGCTCCTCTCAGAACCCGCCTCAGAACCCGCCTTCTCTCTGACCGAGGTTCTAGTAGAAACCTGAAGAAGGTTAGAACGTCAATAAAAACGCTCTCCCAGTCGATGTAGGACTTGTTAACACTTGACCTCAAACGACAAGAATAAGAGTCAGCGAAAGGATAAATTCAGATGGTGATTGACACGTGAATGCGCACCCCTAATCTCGTGCAGCTTTGGCTGGCTAGGTGTGGCATTGCAGTCGTTGATATCATTGTTCGGTAGATGTAGCCCGACTCCCATCAGCACTTGATTTGCGGTGACTTTTAGCCAGGAGGGAGCAACTTTGCCTTCACACGAACACTTGCCCACGCTTTGTGTCGTTGCAAATTGCCAACGACCCTTGTTCTTCGAGCGGATGTTAAGTCCAAGTTTGGGCCACTAGTATCAGCGTCAGACTTGTTGATTGTAGAAAACTAAGGCGTTGGCGCTGCAGATTGGCAATCGACCTTGGCACTGGCTACAAGTGCACACCCAGCCAATAAGCGTGGCTCGATGGACATTTTCTCGGCACACGTCCGCCTGAAGGAATGCATCCGCTGCTCTTCAGCAGCCGAGGTTGTCCTCAATGCTGCGTCATGAGGCGCAACTGCATCGACGACTGACAAATCCAGTTTGGGATACTTTTGAATGCGATTAAGCCGCCTACATCTGAATGATACCGCTAGTCTGGCTGAATTGAACGACCCTGTGCATTTCAACGGGGAAAGTTACGAATTGATGTCCGATGTGAAGTTGTGCATCGAGTATGCAGACAAGATGGCATCGTAGTGTTAATTGCGTGCGTTGGTCTTACAAGGAGTTGGTGCGCACTTCTGCACCGGTGGACGGTTAGAGAAGGGCGCTCCGGACTATTCAGGTCTTTCAATTCATGATGCTCTGGGACACGTCAATATCAACAACGAGGTTGCCATGTGTTTGAGGAAGCTTCTGGTTGCAACAATGGCGGCGGTGCACGGGAAGCTTATCGGTGGCGGTGTGGCTCTTTCTTTGGCAGCAGAGTACCGCAGTAGTTCTCAAGAGGCAACATTCAACTTTGGCAATCTCCCTCGTGGAATGAACCCTTTATTCATGTTGAGCCGTTCCTTGCCACTTGTCGCGGGGTGGTGAGAAGCAATGGAAATGTACATTGAAGACCCCACGATCACCGCGCAGACAGCATGGCAAGTAGGCGTTGTGGATAATGTTGGGGATTCCGTCGGTGAGGTGAAGAACGTTGCTCGAGTTTAAGTTACACACCTAAGCCCAAGCTCACACAAAATCAACGATGGTCAATTTAATTGCATCTGCGACACCGCACATTCTGCGCAAGAAGTCTTGTGCATGCTCGAGTCGTTTGTAAATCGTGCTGCTTTAAAACCAATGAAGCAGGTAGACGTACCAAAGAAGATGTAAGCTGCGAATGTCACCTGATTGTCAGTCGCACGTTTCGCCGTGGACACGACTGCAATACAGGAGTCTGTTCATATCTGCATTTTGGAGGTGCTCGGCACGGAGATCGAGTCTGATACTCCACTCATGGCGGCGGGCATCGATTCTCTCGGAGCAACGGAGTTGCAGCGCGCCCTGAGCGAACAGCTCGGCACGGAGCTAGAAGCGACGCTTCTGTTTGATCACCCGTCGGCTGGCGGTATCGTGTCGTTGCTGGTGCAATAAACTGCCGAAGCTCCCATAGAGCAACCCAGGCCTTAAGTAGACGGCGCTTGACTCTACCAGACGGTGGGTGCCTGCATTTTGGAGGTGCTCGGCACGGAGATCGAGTCCGATACTCCACTCATGGCGGCGGGCATCGATTCTCTCGGAGCAACGGAGTTGCAGCGCGCCCTGAGCGAACAGCTCAGCACGGAGCTAGAAGCGACGCTTCTGTTTGATCACCCGTCGGCTGGCGGTATCGTCTCTCTACTGACAGCCTCTGTTTCCTTTGAGGTGAGTCCACCGTGTACTGCTTTCATGCCCATGATTGAAAGCCAATCGCAAACAAGCAGTGTTTCTCTGGTCGCAGCGGAGGCGCAGGTGGCTACGCCCAATGGTGTTTTGGACGATCCGTTGCGTGAAGCACCGCATAAAATGAAGGCCGTGTACGCTTCCAGAGATGGTGGCGACATCGAATGGAGAGATTTGCGGCGCCCGCTGTTTTTTCGAGGAAATCAAGAGGCGCATATGCTTATTGTTGCAGTCTGCACTGTTGGACTCTCCTTGGCTGATAATTTGTTCCTCCATGGACGCTATCAAGTCAAAAAGCCTCATCCCATAGTACCGGGTCTTGAAGGTAGCGGTATTGTGACGGCGACATCGAGGGGTCGTGCTTCGCCGCTCGTGCGTGACAAGATTGGATTTGGATCTTTGTACAACGGTTGCTGTGCAGAAGAAGTGCTATTTCTCCATTCCGAGTGTGCGAAGCTTCCTGATGAAATCTCGGACTTGTAGGTTGTCAGCTATGCTGCTCTGGGCACTAATTACACGACGATTTATTTTGCTCTCATATATAGGACACCTCATTTGGAGTGGGACGGGAAGATCTTGCTCATTCTTGGTGCCGCGGGTGGAGTCGGCACGGCTGCTATCGAAGTGGGAAAGAGTCTAGGTCAGACGACCATCATTGCCTGTGCGAGTTCACCTACAAAGCGGGAGCTGTGCAAAGCGCGTGGCTCTGACTTTGTTGTCGACTACACGGCTTGAGGCTGGCACCGTGACGTCCTTCATTCCACCGATTAAGCTGGGGTCCACTGTGTCGTTGATCCGGTAGGTGGAGACTATATGATTGGGTGTCTCCGCTGCACGAGACCAGGAGGTTGTATCTTGTCTGTTGGCTACGCAGCTGGTATCCCTTAAATTCCAATCGAACAGCTACTTCAGAGGAACGTGTCTTTGGTTGGTGTGTGGACGTTTGTGTTGCATTATCCCACTGAAGTATGAGCCTCAGCCTAAAGGTGTGTTGAATATTGGCTCTAGGGGTTGTTCAAGGCGATGATTGATGAGATACTACCAATGAATTTGTTCAGGGACGGCCTTGCAAAGATAGTGAATCGTCAAGTTTGAGGAAAAGTCGTTATGGTGATAGCATCGGCAGAATGGGCGGTGTTGTCCCCGTCTTATGTCCATGCCCCCATTGCGCTTGGTGGAGACCAAGGCGCAAAAGTTACTTCGAACCGAGCTGCCGTAGAAAAGAGGACCGCTAGACATCAGGAGTACACCTCAGCTACGGCGCACAACAACCAGCACAATCTATGCTCTCTCAGTGCAAACAAAAGCGCGCTCGTCGTAATCATTTCTTCTGCTTACAAGGTTAGTAATTCACTGTCAAGCGGATCCCTGTTTCGGGAGTTGGTTATCCGTGCGCTGTCGTCCCCGGCATCTGTTCCTCGAGCACGGTGGGAGCTACCTGCTTCAGCTCCTTTAGCGACAACTTACGGAGGATTTGTGCACAACATGTTCGCACTATCGCGCTCCGACTTGGGCATGTCCGCTGCAGAAGCTTCGTCTACTGACCCTCAGTAACTCATGTTGCTTGAGAGCGCAAGTGCCATTATAATCAGCCCGTTGGACAAACACATCGGGATATTTGTAGGGTTAGGTGGAATGTCGAGGGCGATGCCTCTACCAAATAGCACCAAAACGCCAAGCGTCGAGTAAATCTCATGGGCATATTCAGCTAGTGGAAATCTTCTAGCAATCGGCTCTGGATGAATATCATATCATCTCGGTCTTACAGGGCCATGTCTCACCCTCGATACTGCGTGCTCTACATCCTTGGTGGCTCTACACCTAGCGACAACGGCGCTACACAGAGATGAGTGCGTTTGGGCTAGTGGTGTGAATGTGTCCACGCTTAACCAAGGTACATCAGTGTCTTTTGCTGGGGGTGGTATGCTTTCTTCTGTGGGTCGGTGCCACACATTTGACCAGCGTGCAGATGGATACTGTCGTGGTGAAGGATGCGGGGCTTTATTGCTGTCTTATGACCTGGATGCTAAGACAACGGTGCGAGACACAAAGGTATAACAAGACGGCCCAAGCGCGAGCCTCACAGCGCCGAATGGGTCATCCCAAAGCTGACTGCTGAAAGCTGTCTGAGGGAGCAATGATGCCATGGGTTCGGTGCTTGAAGCGCATGGCACAGGCACGGCACTCGGAGATCCAATCGAGGTGATTTTTTGCAGGAATCATCCGCGGGAGGAGACTCAAGTTAGAAAGACAATTTTCAAATCATCTTGTTCAGGTTGGAGCTGCTACTGGAGCTTTTTGTGAGCACTCTCGACGTCTACGATGCGCATCTTTGAAGTCAAACATGGGTCACTTGGAAGTTTGCGCTGCCGCGGCCGGTCTCATGTCACTCGGACTTGTTGTTCTCGATGCATGTGTTATTACTACAAATGCGCAGCTGCGGTAGTGCGTCCACTTTTTGCGCAGGATTGACTGAGTCCTGCGCATGGTAGGATGAACACGCACTTGTCCTCGATGGTGTCATAGTGAATTGAATTGCCTGCTGATTTACTGCTGGAAGGTAAAAGTCTATAATCACCAGTGGGTCGTCTCAGCTCCTTCGGCTTCAGCGGAACCATTGCGCATGGGGCCTTTGTGGCTTAGGTGTGTTCAGGCTTATCCCTCGACAAAGCCTAGTCAGCCTCCTTCTATCGTGCTTAGTGACAAACGGTCTATCGTGCGAGTTGATGGACTACACAATAGGACCCTGAAGTCGCCTTTAGCTCGTTCTCATTTGTCACGTCAGGCTGCCTGTTGCCCTCGACGCAAGCCAATCTCGCAGATCATGTAGTTGGAGGAAGCATTCTACTTCCGGGTGTCGGCCACATCGAGTTGGCCCTGGAGTCTCTTGAGTCGAAAGAGGCACTCGCTGGAGTTTAATTTCTACGGCCATGCTTACTACCAGATCCTGACCTGAGCTGATGCATCTTGAGATGTACGAGCCAAGCTTCTGGGGCATTTGCGATTGCAAGTGCGACAACATAGGGCCAACCGACACTTACGAATCACTGCATAGGAAACCAGGGAGCAGGTTAAGCTAAGAATGATTGAACGACCAGCCATCCTGCACGGATACAGCCTGCTCCGAGGGCCAATCTAATTCAGACTACAGAGGCTCAGTGCTACTCTGGATTGTCATCAACAAGGTCGAGCAATCGTGTGGTTGCTAGCATTCGTCGTGTTGCTGCCGATCACTTTCTCAGCAGCACAAAGCGAAACTAAGCGAGCGGTGACTATCAAGAAAGAGAAAATAATACACCTACAAGCTGATGCATCAGCAAGTATGAAAGAGCAAGCACTTCGCTACGCGAGCCTGGTATTCTAGGCTCGGACCTCTGCAATAGTCCATCTACTGCAAGAGACAACATGCGGTAGTTCGATCAATAGTTCGGTTGTGCAAGAGAAGAACCATTGCAATCCTGGTTGCCTATCGGGATCTGCAGCTACCCTTGACCCATATAGGGCGAGTCTACCATGATATCAGTCATGCATGGTGCTTTCTGATGATCAAACAGCATAAGAGCCTCGAGTAGCTCCAGGATACAACTCTTCTCTAGATCAGGCGAAATCAGGTATAGCTGCGCAACACGCGATCGAGGTCCTCAAGGCCGCGTGTCTGGAGGAAGAACCTCCTAGGGGTGGCTGCGCTTGATTTTAGTCGAGGTCAGGCCAAGATCTATGAGACTTGTGCCACCTTAACCTTCATAGTCCCCCGGGTGCAAGCCAATTTGGCCACGAACGGCAGACTAGATCAAGCATAAATTTGGGCTTGCGACAAGCAAAGGAAGCCAAGGTCCAGTTTGCTAAGAGCCGCACGCATCGAGAAACAACTTGACTGTGGCTAACGTGGTTCATCGAGTCGTATCAGACCTCCTCGGGACGGCCGTTCCAGACGACACACCTTTGATGAGTGCCGGTCTGGACTCGCTTGGTGCTAGCGAGCTCGCCACTACACTAGGTAAAACAATGAGCATTGATATAGAACCCACGGCGCTGTTTGATCATCCAACGCTTGTAAGTCTTACTTATCTACTGGACCGAGGAGCGGGCTCGTGCATAGAGTCCGGACACAGTGTGGAAATGCGATTGCCCGTGATCATAGCTTGAGACTAGCAGGGGCAGCTGCACGGCCTTGCTGCAGATGCGTTCTGAGTCCCAATTGCAGAACAAGCTTGCGAAGCTTCCGAGCTATACAATCTTTCTCACCTTCAATACGTCACCTGTTGAACTATTCCTCTTCTTCGCTGGAATATGGATTCGGTGGACACTTTTCGTTTCAACGCTGACGCACGCCTGCGAACACGCTATGGTTCCTTCTTACAATCGGACTTTGGATTGTTTGATAATACCATATTCCGTATAGCCCCGGCGGAGGCGGTTGCGCTGGAGCCTTAGCAGCGGCTCTTATTAGAAGTGGGATACATGGCATTTCGGAGAGGAGGCTAAGGCCGCTCAACGCTGCTCGATTCTGACACCGGCAACTACACCGGCATGATGAACATGGATGCGGCGCAATTCCTACCGTCACTGCCTCGTCCATACGATCTAACCGGCGTCAGTTACTCGGCCGCTGGCGCTCGCTTGTCATATGTTTGTGCAATGCGTGGACCTTGCATGGTGTTCGACACCGCCTGCTCATCAAGTTTAATTGCAGTGCACGTCGCACGGCGCTGTATGCAACACAATGAGTGCTTGCATGCGTTAGCCGTTGGCCCGAATGCGATTTTGCATCCAGGTGCTCATGCTAAACCAGCCTTGACGGGGATGACGTCTGCTCGTGGTCGCTGTCACACCTTTGACTCGCGAGCAGACGGCTACCTCCGGGGCGAAGCCTGCTGCGCTGTCATTTTGACTGTAAGTGCAAATACCTCTATCGCAGCTTTGGGCACCTCCGCCCGTCACAATGGATAAAGTGCAAGCTTCACGGCGCTCAACGGCTTGTCGTAGCAGATCTTGTTGCGAGCCGCTCTCTGAGATGCCACTTGCGCCCCTGGCACTGCGATGGAAGCTCACGGGACCGGGACGGGCCTGGGAGATCCAATCGAAGTCAGCGCTGTATCGGCTGTTGTGTCCAACAGCAAGGAAAAATGTCTCATTTCTGCGTTGAAGGGAAACGTAGGCCATACGGAATCGACTGCGGGCGTGGCCGGTGTTCTCAAACTTGCTAGATCTTTGCGTGGTTGCGAAGGTACCAGGAATGTGCAGCTGTATGCGCTCAACCCGCAAGTGCGGCAGGCCCGAGTAAGCGTGCTAAGCGTCCCCACAGACAGTCAAGTAGCGCAGCTCGAGAGAGGAGGTGTGAGCTCGTTTGGGTGGAGTGGCATCATCGCACATGGAGTGCCCGGACAGTCGGCTAGTTTGTCAGACCATCCTCAAACTAGCTAAGTAGTGTATTCACAGTATCGTGCTTGGAGGTAATTGACATGACGCAGTCAGGGTAGTGAGCGATTTTGATTCTATTGAGGGTCATCTAGGCAAGAACAAGAACATGTCAGATTAGCACTGTATTCCGAGGGCTGGTAAGAGTGTTTATGAGTCTCCACAAAAACATGTGGCTATGTTGGCGCAGAAGCACAAACTCACGCATCTGCTGATATTCCCCACTCTGCAAAATATGAAATAATGTCCCAATGTGAACAGGCTCAGTAATATCTCTAACTTGAATCGGCCAACTCCAAGAACAAGTTCCAATCGTGGGATTTTCAAAGAAAATTTCATCTTTCTTTGCATTGCATTTATGTCGGTAGCAGCTGGCACGGTTCAAGGCTGCCTTCATCTGTAGAATACATCTCGAAAATTTCGGCGACACGACCGGTCAAGAAAATTGGTGCACTTGAGCCATAAATGATCACCGACCCGTTTTTTTCACTTTTCTCCTCTGGGAATCACGCATGCCTCTTGAGTATTTCTAGCTACTAATTTGGTGATTGTGCGCTTGAGTCTCAAGTGACAATATGGCTACTGCTATGTCTAGAGTCTGATGGCGCTTCCATTGATGCTATCGTGTCGGAGCACTGAAGTCGCGGTCAACTCACGAGTAGCATGTCATTGCCTGGATCTCTCTTTAACACAGACGCCTCGACTGGAAAAGCATTGTGGATGTTATAACAATCTAGTTCCATCGCCGCTCACATGTGTGCTTTCGAGACTCCAAGTCCGCTATTACATAATACTGCGGGCGAAGTAATCTCAGGGTCCCGCGTATAGGAGTCATCTGGTTGAATCACATGAGCATCTGCTCCGACAATCGATTGAGCTTCTATCAAGACACTGGTATGTTCGGTTGCCTGGGAGGCTCTTGGTACATCAGTAGACACAAACACTCCGTTGATGTCTGCAGGCTTGGACTCAATCGCCGCGACGAACTTCACGCAGACCCTATCCACAAAATCTGCTTTGGATGTTAGCCCGATGATGCTATTCGACCATCCGACACTAGATTCCATTGCGGTCCTTCTTTCGAAAAATCTCGATAGCTCCCGGACATCTGAGCCTCAGGTACCTTGCAAGTAACCTCACATTGCGCTCCCGTTTTTGCCAAGCGAAGAACAAGGGCAAGCGTTAATGACATTGATAGCATGGAGCTTTTAGTTGGCAAGGTCGCTGTGCTTCAACGATGAGTTGCGCTCAGTATCGATGCGCGCTCACGTGACTAACTCGAGTGTCCCTTTGATGCGATGGGCAACAGTCAATCGCTCAGTATTGGCAGCCGCGGACTACGGGTCATTTACCAGCATTGATCAGTAGAGTATTGATGCACTCATTTTCAATATTTCAATCCCCGAAGCGAATTCGGTCGATCTGCAGCAAAGAGTTGTGTTAGATGTTGGCTACCGCACGCTTCAACAAGGTTACAAACAACAAGGTTACAAACAAAAGGATGCTTCAGTGCGAGTCCAGTTGGTGTATGGGAATATTGGCGTGTTCGTCGGTGTTGAGCCTAGCGGCACGAGGAATGATAACATGGACGTGAATGTGTTCAGTGCTAGTGGTGGGGCGCTGTCTATTGCGTCGGGGCGGTTGTCGTACACGCTCGGCCTCGTTGGGCCGTGTGAATCCATAGACACCGCCTGCGCTTCTTCCCTAGTTGCTTTGCACTCTTCGTGAAGAGCTCTCCAAGGGCAAGAATGTCATGAAGCGGTCAAGATTGGCACCAAAATTCTGAGCAAAGAGGCGAGTACCGCGATATCCATTGCGGGGATGACGTCGATTCGGGGGCGATGTCACACGTTCGACGTTCACGCAGACGGATACTGTCGTGGCGAAGGATGCAGCGCCTTCCTATTCTCCTTCCGCTCCAAAGTAGAAGTCCTTGGCACGGCTGTGCAGTAAGACGGCCCGAGCGCGAGTCTGACGGCACCCAACGGGTCGTCGCAACTCCGACTTCTCAAAACGGTGCAAGATACTCACGCGAGATGGCTCGCACTTGAGGCGCACGGCACGGGTACGGCGCTAGGAGATCCCATTGAAGTACTTTAACCGCCAATACTGGAGTGAGTTATTTCTTCTAGGTGGGTGCGGCCATTGGAGCCTTGCGTGTGAAATATGGGCCAGTACAGTGCGCATCTTTGAAGTCAAATATGGGTCACCTGGAGGCGTCGGCGGCCGCAGCAGCATTGACCTCTCTTGTGCTCGTTCCAATTATTATGTGCGTTATCGCCATCAACGTGCAGCTCAGGCTGCACGTTCTCTCTCAGACGCAGGATGTGCTCAAGACGCACCACCAGGCTGAACGTGCACTTGGGTTCAAGCATTTCGTTCCAATTTAGGATGCCCGCCGAGGGGTCGCCAGGTGAAAGTCATCAACCTTCCCTAGGCCGACTAAGCTCGTTCGGCTTTAGCGGGACCATCGCGCACGGTGCCTTTGTGGCCTTGGCAAGTTCACGCTCGTCCCTGGACACCTCTGAGTCGTGCTCCTTCTATCGTGCTCACCGACTTGCGCTTCCTGGCCAGCGGCCCGCAAGTCGATGGTTTGTGCACCCTAAGGTCCCCAAAAGTTCAAACTCGTTGATTGAGGGAGGCTCATCGCCGTTCACGCAAGCCGCGCTTTCAGATCATGTAGCTGGAGGCAGCATCCTACTTCCGGGTGTCGGCTACATTGAGCTGGCCCTAGGGTGTCTGGAGCATTAAAGGGCGCTCACTGGTGTGCAATTTCTTCGGCCGTGCATATTACTAGAGCCTGGCTTCAGCCGATGCGTCTTGCGATGCACAAGGCAGATTTCTGGAGCGTTTGCGATTGACAGCGCGACAACCGATGGCCAACTAACGTTCTTGAATCACTGTTCGGGAAACTTCCCGAGAGGGTGAAGTGACCACGACGGCTGTCCTGCACCGCCGCTCCACACTTTGATGACCAATTGCAGTCCTACGAAGTCCTCAAATCGAGTGGCTGGCAGTTTTTCAGGAGCGCAACGATCGACGTGCACTGATGTCGCATCTGTCGACGGTCGGCAATCCGCAGAGAGGGCGGATGTCCTTGGAACTATAACTGCGACGGCGTGGTCACCTTTGGAGTTGAACTTCTTGCCAAGCGCAGGGTGGCAGAGCGTGTGCGCTTTTGTGCTACGGAGAATGCCACGTCCCCGTATTGGGCGCAGTCCACGACCGAGATTGTGATGGCATCATCATAAGATACGTGTGGCGGGCTGTTTCTAAATACGACCTTACAGACCTCGCAATTCAAGCGCCAGCTACCCTCAAAGTATGCTTGGCTTTGATTTCTGTTGGCGTCAGATCATACGTGCACCTCTGGTGATCAGCTTTGTTTCAGGCAGGAACTGCATCCGGTGATCTGTTTTTCCTGTGCAAGAGCTCCAACAAGGGACCATTCTGTCTGATCAGTTCATGTGGAGGATAGAGTTGTGTGCCGACTTATAGCATCTCCACGACAGAATCAATGTCTGGCTCATAAATACAGTGGACAAGCCAGATAGTTCACCATACAGCTCCAGTACATCCCATTTACGCGGAGTGCCTAGCGATACTCAAGCAGATATATCTAATGCATTAGTGGCCTTGAAAATTAGCGTCCGGGAGGAAACGTCGTCGTGATCTACAATGACGATTCAAATCACAAATAAGTGGAGCACAAACCAGCGAGATAAGTGTGCCCTTCAGGCGACAAGACAGTGTCGCGTAGACACTGCGCCCGCAAAAGCATCGACCGTGGCAGTGTCGCTGTCGAATGTGTTCTCATTCAACTTTCCAGGAAGCCTCTCCACGACGTTTGGGCTCAAGCACGTGGCGACTGGTGCTCTCGCGACGAACTCTGGGGTGCCTTTCTCTCGTTGGTAGAGCGCACAAGGCGGCGCTTTGTACGAATCGGCAACTTATGGGTCCTTCACCGAGTTCGCGTCGGACGGAGCTGCTTTTGAAATCTCGAGGATTGAATCGCAAGGCATGAATCCTCAGATGATGGCGGTCCTCGAAACAGCGACGTCCACGCTATGTGCGTCGAGCTGCCGTGCATCACTCGTAAATACGCCGGTCGGTTTTTTCCTCGGCGCTGGCGGCTCCATGTCAAGTGAGGGTGTTGGGACAGATGCTGCTAATACAAAGGCGCTGTCGGTGTACTCGGGAACCTCAGGAACACTCTCTGTGGCGTCTGGTCGAGTGTCTTTTACGCTTGGGCTTACAGGGCCCTGCTTGACGGTGGACACGGCGTGTTCGTCGTCGCTTGTCGCTACCCATCTGGCAGCGTCGGCTATCAAGCTGGCCGAGTGTCCGCAGGCGGCGGCGACGGGGGTCGGCATGCTGACGCAGGCGGTATCGATTGCGTTCTCAGCCGCGCGCATGCTCTCGGCTTTTGGACGCTGCCACACATTCGATCGCCGCGGAGACGGGTACTGCCGCGGCGAGGGCTGCGGGGCGTTTCTGTTGTCATCAGGCGCGTTGGAAGTCTCGACTGTTGGCACGGCTGTGCAGTAGGATGGCCCGAGCGCGAGTCTTACCGCGCCCAATGGGTCATCGCAAAGGTGATTGGTGTCGACCGTGCGAGACGGTGATGCCGCAACTCGGTCTTTAGAAGCGCACGGCACGGGCACGGCGCTCGGGGACCCGATCGAAGTAGTCCCTTTTGGTAACCAAAACCACGATTGAATAATTCGCCTTAGGTTGGAGCGGCGATTGAGGCCTTGTGTGAGGGCTCACAGCTGGTACGATGCGCCTCTTTGAAGTCGATCATGGGTCACCTGGAGCCATCTGCGGCCGCCGCGGGTTTGGCGCCTCTTGTGCTCATGCCTCTTGGCACGTGCGTCGTTGCTATGAACGCGCAGCTAAGGCTGTTTGTGACCTCTGTGCAGGAGCTGCTGAATTTCGTACATACTAGGTTGAACGCGCACCTATCCTCGGCGCTGACTTGGTGATTTGAGATGCCCGCTGAAGTGTTGGCCGAAAGCAAACATCAGCGATCATCCGTGGGTCGTCTGAGCTCGTTCGGCTTCAGCGGGACCATCGCGCATGGATCTTTTGTGGCTTTGGTGTGTTAGGACTTAGCCCTGGACACAGCCAAGTCACTTTCCCTCTTTTGCACTCAGAAACCAACCGTTCCTGGGAAGCGGCCACGAAGTCGATGGACTATTCAACCGTACTCTAGCGTCCCGTAAAGCTCGGACCCAAGCGTTACTAAAGGCCCCGTGTCGCTCTCGATGCAAGCCACTCTCATGGAACATGTAGTTAACGGAAATATCCTACTTCCACGTGTTGGCTACGTCGAGCTCGCCTTTGGGTCTCTCGAGCTGCCAAAATTGCTTACTGGTGTGCAGTTCTTGCGGCCGTGCATGCTACCAGAGCCCTCTATGGGCTGATGCGTCTTGCGATGCCTGAGTCAAATTTCTTGAGCATTCACGATTGATAGCGCGACAACGGAGGGTCAAGTAGCTTTTTTGAAACACTGTGCGGGCAGCTTTTCGCAAGCAAGCAACAACCAGAATGCCACCAAGATCGGCTGCCTTAGGCTGGCGCTTCATGGTCATAATTTTAAAAATTCCTTGTGGCGAGCGGCGGACGGCTTCTCAGGATCCCAATGACAGACCGGCACTGATTTTCCGTCTCTTGATGGTCGGCAATCCACAGAAATTACGTCAATCCACGGAACTTCAAATGCAAGTATGCTGTTACCTTGAAGGTGAATTTTCTTGCCAAACGCACAGCGGGCGAGCATTTACGCTTTTGTGAAAGCCCAATCGTGAACTTTTCTGAAACCCCAATCATCTGCACATTGCGCCTCGGGAGTCTGGCTCCGCAGAAAATGCACGCCCGGCTAGGTGCCATCCTGTTAAGCTAGCAGCCCAGCCCCCCTTTATCTGCAAAGTAGGCCTTGCAATGATTTCATATGCGCACCTTGGGTAATTAACGTGCTTTTAGAGAAAGAGTGCATCAAGTACACTGTTTTTCGTGTGCAAGAGCATCAATATGGCGTGCTCGCACCTGATTAGTTCAGATTGAGGATAGATTTGTGTACCACCTAGCATGTACATGAGGGGATTCCTGTCTGATTTGTGGACGACTCAGGTAGCAATACGTTTTCACAAAACCGGTCTTGAGCATCGGCTCCAGACCGGGCACTACTCGCTGATACCACTCCGAAGTGAATACTAGCACTTGGCTTCGCAAGTTTCGATGCTGCTGACAGGGGAGTGAGCCATCTCGTCTTTAGCAAACACGGCTAAGATTCCGAAATAGGTCGCGGAAGCTTCTTAGGTATCACACCGGTCGCATCTCATGGTACTATCTTATGGACCTGTCGGATTGTATTGGCGCGTGCATCTCTGACTTCAACAGATAGCCGAGTACTATCCAAAGCACCATAACAACCAAGGCCTGTTCAAGTGCATTCTCCCGTCCAATGCGAAAGCCTCCGCACAAGGCGGCGCTTTGTACGAATCGGCAACTTATGGGTCCTTCACCGAGTTCGCGTCGGACGGAGCTGCTTTTGAAATCTCGAGGATTGAATCGCAAGGCATGAATCCTCAGATGATGGCGGTCCTCGAAACAGCGACGTCCACGCTATGTGCGTCGAGCTGCCGTGCATCACTCGTAAATACGCCGGTCGGTTTTTTCCTCGGCGCTGGCGGCTCCATGTCAAGTGAGGGTGTTGGGACAGATGCTGCTAATACAAAGGCGCTGTCGGTGTACTCGGGAACCTCAGGAACACTCTCTGTGGCGTCTGGTCGAGTGTCTTTTACGCTTGGGCTTACAGGGCCCTGCTTGACGGTGGACACGGCGTGTTCGTCGTCGCTTGTCGCTACCCATCTGGCAGCGTCGGCTATCAAGCTGGCCGAGTGTCCGCAGGCGGCGGCGACGGGGGTCGGCATGCTGACGCAGGCGGTATCGATTGCGTTCTCAGCCGCGCGCATGCTCTCGGCTTTTGGACGCTGCCACACATTCGATCGCCGCGGAGACGGGTACTGCCGCGGCGAGGGCTGCGGGGCGTTTCTGTTGTCATCAGGCGCGTTGGAAGTCTCGACTGTTGGCACGGCTGTGCAGTAGGATGGCCCGAGCGCGAGTCTTACCGCGCCCAATGGGTCATCGCAAAGGTGATTGGTGTCGACCGTGCGAGACGGTGATGCCGCAACTCGGTCTTTAGAAGCGCACGGCACGGGCACGGCGCTCGGGGACCCGATCGAAGTAGTCCCTTTTGGTAACCAAAACCACGATTGAATAATTCGCCTTAGGTTGGAGCGGCGATTGGGGCCTTGTGTGAGGGCTCACAGCTGGTACGATGCGCCTCTTTGAAGTCGATCATGGGTCACCTGGAGCCATCTGCGGCCGCCGCGGGTTTGGCGCCTCTTGTGCTCATGCCTCTTGGCACGTGCGTCGTTGCTATGAACGCGCAGCTAAGGCTGTTTGTGACCTCTGTGCAGGAGCTGCTGAATTTCGTACATACTAGGTTGAACGCGCACCTATCCTCGGCGCTGACTTGGTGATTTGAGATGCCCGCTGAAGTGTTGGCCGAAAGCAAACATCAGCGATCATCCGTGGGTCGTCTGAGCTCGTTCGGCTTCAGCGGGACCATCGCGCACGAAGCATTTGCATCTATGGTACACCCAGGACGTTATGCTGACGCACCGGCAACTTCCTGCTATTGAGCTTAGTAAGTAGAGGCTTCTCGGAGACGATCTGCATGGTATCTGGTTCAGGCCGAGAAACAAGATGCGTTGCTTGTTGGATTGCCCTTGTCCATTTTGCTCGTATCGTTAGGTGGGCAGCGACTGGTCGCACCAGTTGATGCCCCACTGATGTCTTGGGCTGGAACCTGCAACGCCGATTCACATAAAGCCATAGGCAAACAGGGACAGGCAAGTCAATGCAATGGTGTCATTTGCATTGTCTGCAGCTAGTGATGTCGTCAAGGCGGTCAAAACAGAAGCGATTCACTTTCCTCCTACCGGTTGATTTGCTCTGTTCAACGAATGCTAGGATCACCGTGAACCGGAAATTACGGCTTCTGTCCCGCATCGGAGGTTGAGCTTCTCCAAGCAAACACCGTGAGCCCACTTGTCTACATAAGAAACAAAATTCCAAGCCTCCATTCATCGTGTCCAAAAGATTACAACCATTGAAATAAGGCCACGGCATACGTGCGTGAGCCATCTTTTCAGTCTCATCGATTGGGCAAGAGTATGTAGTAAATCAAGTCTCCACAGCCAGCGTTTTTCATTCTCACGCAGCAATGACGACTCAAAGTTTGGAGTCCATAGATTCCCCCAGGACCGTTGTCTCAACCTCAGGCTCCGAAAACAAAGTCAGCAATTCAAAGTCAGCTAACAATTACCCCCGACGAAGTCCATGCCGCTGTTAGGGACGCTCTGGCTGGGGTAATCACAGTAGAGAGTAAAATCAGTAACGACACCACTCTGGTAGACCTTGGCATCGATTCTTTGTCGATCGTCGAATTCCGAAACAGGATATCATAAACCACTGCAGTCACCCTCAATAATGATTTTATCTAAAGCAACCCAACACTTGGCGCGATCGAGACTGCTTTGCTTGTAGAGACGTAAATTGCGAGGTTATTGCCGGAGGCATCTTCCTCGTATAATATACAAGCTTCTATGGACCTATTTGTGAGCGCAGATGCTATTCCTAATTGTCATCGATGCATCCGTATTTGGGGTTTTGTGCTCTCTACACCCCGATCGGGATCTTCTTTGCTTCAACTGTGCCTCCATGCGCACTCGATGCTTTTTGCACCATAAGAACTCTATATTTTGTCTTTTGAAACTGTCAATCAACGTCAATTGGCACTCCCCGATGCAATGGGGCTCTCCAGTGGTCTGATCCAGGCTATCGTTGAGCTAAAAGCGTCAGACAGCGTGCGTGCGAAAATGACTATAGCAATACAGGCCATTTCTTCTATCAGCATCTTATAGCTGTCTCAATAACTTTAGGATTGGACCTCCCCCAGGCTGTTTATCGACAAGACGCCGTCGTACTCGAGCGATATTCGCGTGTTATGACAAGCCGAGTCCTGATTTTAGCGAGCAAGATATCTCTTTATATCTCGTCACCCCGTGCCATGCATCGCATCCTGGGTTGATCTCATGAAGAAGAATCTAGCACTTCAAAACAAAGTGGCAGATGTCGAATGGAGCACCATCGAGCCCGAGTGGGTTGCGCACAACTAGAATATTATCCAGATGTTTACCGAGGTGCCTGGCAATTGCCGTGCGCGAGTGTGATACGAGGACCTTGTTCGCTCACCGATCCATGTCCTTAGCTCCACATCTGCATTTCTAGGACTTGAATTTGAGCTTCAAATGGCAAATCCCTACAACACCAACGCCGTAGAATCTTTTGCCATCCATGGTGGTGTGGCGGCGACGGACCCCAAGCTGCTCAAGAAATCATCCATTGACCCCAGGTCTCATCAGCCGTGTCTAGTCCCGAATTCTGTCTAGGTCAAGACAGAGACATACGCAGCTTGGCCGACAAGTGGAAACTAAAGCTCGGTTCTTGTGCTCTTTCCTCGTCAGCCAGGTAGGTAGGTTGGGAGTTGGGATATGCAGCAAACCTAGAATCTGCTCATGTCTTTCGTGTCATCAAGCAGGTTTCTGATTCATTTGTCGGCACATTGAGGTGTGGTACGCAACAGACAGCTGCGATCATTATCACGTACGATGGGCTTGGCTTTTAGTATGGAGCAGGTTTACTATCTTTGCTATCAACCAATCAGACACTGGTCGCCTTACAAGCCCCCGAATTTGTGTCTGAGTAGCAAACCTTTGCCGATGTGGATTCTTGAGGCAGGCATCACACTGCAATCCTTTGACAGCAACTCTCTGGAAGCAGCGCATGCCTCGTGGGATATTCGTTTGGGGGGCTGCTCGCTACTTCCATCAGGAAGGGCCTAATACTAACACAGCCTGTGAGCTTGTTGTTGATTGACCCCATGCCGTACAGTTCCAGGTCATCGAATTTGGCTGTAGCTTTATCCAGGCTCGAACAGTGGCAGTATG
>NW_008705597.1:225640-230843 GCF_000186865.1 Aureococcus anophagefferens
GGNAGAACGGGGGTAAAGCGGGGGGGGTAGAACGAGGGGGCGATATTCTCGGGATACCCCCCAAATCGCCGTCCGATTTTGCGAACTTGACATAAAAATTGTGTCCAAATCTTACGCTCCGCCAAACTTGAAAAACAAAAGATAGAAGAAAAAAGACTGGAGAATGAACAAAAGAGATTAATGCGAAATCAAAAGGCTCGCGAGCGTCGTGCCCGAATTAAAGAAGAGAAGAGGATGAGTATGGTTTTATCTGAATCAAAAGCGAAAAGCCCAACGAAGTTGGGCGTGCGTGGCGTAGCCACATTAGGTTCTTCCAGAAGATTCTTGGATGTACCTAATCGCGCTGCGCGACGAGCACGTTTTTTTCCCATATCAAGAATGATACAAGATATAGAAGGATGGACAAGTGTAGCCACAGAGGGAACCTCACATAAAATCGTAGGATTTAGGATACAAGTACAATTCAGGGTGTAATCCCCTGTTATCAATGTAAGTTAATATAAGCACCTTTCCAAGAGCCAATGCTATCCCCCATTCTGCAAAAGATCGATAGCAACTACGCTTCGCATCGACAGTAAGGCAAAAAACATCACAATTATCTATCATTTCCTTGTTTCTTTTATTCAAAGTTTCTGTAACATCTTTCACAACAGAGGTTAACGATTCTTCATGAAATGTTCCATGACAATATGCTCCCTCTTCTAGTCCACGCAATACCATATCCCCATTGAAAATAGCACACGGACCAACAAGAATATGACGATATTCCTCAACTGGTTTCATTGGTATTGATAGATTCTTAAAATCGTTCAAATTCATCGAATTCATGATCTTTTTTATGTGATGTTCGAAGAAGTGCTTTCCCGAATTTCTAAGTCCATTTATGATGTCTTCATAACAACGACTACCCGTAGAGAAGACGAACATCCTATTGCTCAATTCATTGTTTTCAATTTTCCCAGCCATAAAATACTTAACTTTCATACATCGCTTACACTGAGGACACTTATAGTTAGCAATTTTATTAGCGCAGTTGTGGCATAATCGGTAAGTACAACAAGGGCAATACTTGTGCCCAAAGTCATCTTCGCAAATATCACAACTCATTACTTTTCATATCATTAATTAGGCTTAAGTCCTACACAGTTAGGTTCATCCAGCAAACTTATCTTTAACAACCCCAATATAAACACATAAACACACAATAAACACTGGAAGAATCTAATGTGGCTACGCCACGCACGCGCATTTTGATAAAATCCGTGCCCACCGCAGGTGGTTAGGTTCTTCCAGCAAACTTATCTTTAACAACCCCAATATAAACACATAAACACACACAATCGCAGACCGCAGGTCGCACATTTTGCTAACGCTTTTCCTAAAAGCGTCACATAAAACTTACAAAAACTTACAAAAACTTACAAAAACTTACAAAAGCACTATTATTACAATATCAAACAAATCTTAACAAGATTCAAACAATCGCAGATTGAAGACGCAGTCCTTCAATCGCACATCAAACACCAAACAATCTAATATGCCTTCCAAGACTATTAGCATGAAGGGCGTCAAGTTGGTCGGCAAGGCTCGTACCAATGACGGACAAAAGGCCGATGGACGCTGTAAGGACCGCGTTATCCGCAAGTCCTATGGTAAGCCAGATGCTCGCTACGGAACCAACAAGGATGTTAAAGCCAAGCGTAACGCTAAGAAGTAAAAACACTATATCAAACCACTATCACTACCAACCACTACATCCTCTTTTTTTTACACACACTATATTCACACTATATTCACACTATATTCACACTATATTCACACAATTTGCTTACGCTTTTCACAAAAGCTTCACTAAAACTTACTAAAACTTAATATGAAGAAACAAAAAGTATCTTCATCACACTAGTAGATGTTTAGGGCGGTCTCGTAAGTATAGACTATGTGTAGCAAGAACCTGTAAAGAGGAGAACCTGTTAGACTACATATACAGTCATGGCTTACAACTATGAGGAGCAAACCGTTTAGAAAACCTAGGTGTCTATGAAATACATATTTTGTCTCTCGATCCTTCGGGCAAGGAGAGATGAAGGTGACTTAAATGTCACTATAAAAGTTTCGTGTTGTTTTTCCTTACGCACGGGGCTTTTAAATTAGATTTTACACTTAATTTTTTAAATTGACATATTGGAATAAAAATACAGACTTTGTTAAAAAATGATGGGTGTTTTTTATGTATTTTGGTAATACTATACCCCCATAACACCCCGCTTTTCAAAACACGATGAGCATTGATACTTTCGTTCAACTCTATGAATTCATTCAACAGCATACTGATGATAATATTTACGAATGGATGAAAGAACCATGGAATGGTAAAGAAAAACAAGAAAGTCTCTTGCGTTTGTTTGGCTTCTCCCTCTATTGTGCGCCTGAGCGCACCCCAGGAAAATCTTCACCTATCCAACCGGCCCTTTTTTTCCCTGGGGGTCCTAAACTAGGCCAGTTCCCGAGCTGGGTGGAGCCCATGTTGAAGGCAACACCCAGCTCCTAATCCAACTATATCATTCTATATCTTGTATCATTCCTTAATATCATCCTATATCTCGTACTTTTCTTCCCACCCGGTTCTCTGCCCTTCCTCATGGCCATCAATTTCTTCATTATCTCCTTTGTATCGATTTTTTCGTCATGTGTAGGTTTAAAATTTACAGTGTATTCCGAAGAAGTACGACTTCGTCCAAGCGAAGTTCATAATGGTTTCATGAAACCTGTGCCACTGCCCAGCTGGGTTATCGATATGTTTTCCGATAATCAATCTGGTATGGTTGTTACGAATTTCACAACCGACATAGTACATTCGCACTCACCTAACAATAATACTGACCAAAATGATGTCTCGGTTCCCCTATTTGAAGTCTATAACCATCACTTCGCGCTATACCTCGGGACACGTGAGGAGATGGACGCTTATTACTCAGCAGTGCATACGAGAGGCCTTGACGGTATTGGTGGGATACCCTGTTGGAGGGATGCACACCCCCTGCAGCACTGCGACTACATGGGCCCTGGTCATGCGCAGATTTGCCAGCAAGCACTACGAGATGTGTATCCTGAGGTATTCAGTGGTGCAAGCAGCCCATCATTGTATGGAGGCGCTACCGGGGGTGAGATGCGACACAACCCGCACGATTTTCCAGAACCATACGGTATAGTCACGTATCGC
Organism: Aureococcus anophagefferens; assembly: GCF_000186865.1. Lineage (NCBI taxonomy): Eukaryota > Pelagophyceae > Pelagomonadales > Pelagomonadaceae > Aureococcus > Aureococcus anophagefferens. Next base: position 228,864 of record NW_008705597.1, read on the forward strand.
CCGCACAGTATTTTGGCAAACATGCATCTAATAAATATCAAAGGTTACACCTCAACGGCTATTTCTTCTACGTACTCCCCACTTATCGAGTGCCCATGCACGTCCGACCGCCACTTCAACTTCAGCAACGGCACAATCGATGGATGTATGCCTTCTCCACCCTTCTCGTGCAATGCGCTAATGAATGCCACCAAGAACCCATCCTGCCAACTGGAAACATACAAGTCTGGATATCGGTGCTGTAAGAATGGTACATTCTTAGACATAGACCCAAAGAACAAACTCAGCCCCGCGACTGTCTCTGTACGTGGCAAATTCACTTTCACATTCCATTCTACTAAAGAAAATACGAAGCCCTTGTTCCCTATGGGGTGCTGTGACGTGACTGCCAACTATGATGACCAGTTGTTGCCCCGAACTCAAGGAAATGCGGAGTACACGGTTCCCTCGTGCACCGACCCTGAATGCCCTCTACACGTCTTCTCGAACGTCCAACCAATCAATCCGGGCCCGGTCCTGTACGACGGTGATGTTGAGCTCGTACATGCAGTGGCTCATGGTCACACCGGTGTTGTGGCCCTCGAACTTTACGACGAGCTCACTGGAGACTTGTTATGCAGAGCTGACATTGCTTCAGGAAAGCTGCAGTATGGAACATCTGACCTACCAGGTGATGAGATGGGTTGGCTTGTCGGTATCGAGCCGTGCGTCTGGGGAGGAGCATCAACTCCACCTCGATTTCCGAAAGACCACCCCCTACGCACAGTTGTGTACTACAACCGGACCGTTAAAGAACGCAGTGGTGTCATGGGACTGTGGTTCCTTCAAGCTGCGAAAGTGGATTAACAAAGCTGATTGGCGGCCTCTGATGATCTGACGTTTCAGAAAGTTGAGAGCCTTATTCACAATCTTGCCTTCCCTCACCCCCCCCCCCCCTCCTGTCGCCGCGGAGCTCCTTAGCATATCCCGCCGGCGGGACATGTTTAGCGAAGGACGGCCGCTCAATGCGCGCATCGAACATTTTTCTGGACGATCAATGATTTTCGTCCTGCCAGCACTCTGGAATTTTCCACTGCGCGTCGCCATCGGTATGATTTTGCTTACTTGGTCCGAATTTCGACCCAAAAAAGAGAGGACATGAATTTTAAGCCTGGGGCAAACTTCATAGCATGGAGTAATTTTTTGGGACCTCCGACCCCGACTTCCCACGGCGAAGTGCTCTCACTTTCTCCTCCGGTGGCCCGGAACATGCCAATCGTTCAACCATCCGGACTTTAACATTAGGTTCATTCTAATTTCCCCGATCACACCCTTCTCTAAAAATTTGTAGAAATGTGAAATTTCAAAGCCCGTCAATCTTTATTCGCTAAGGACGCTCGCGTCTATCGTCTAGGGCGGCTTAGACGATGGTGGGCGTTTAGCGTGGAATCGCTGCCCGAGGACCTCCGGTGGGCTTCGTGACCCACCCGCTGTGCTAGCTCGGCCCGCCCGGGGCGTTCGGGGCCCCGCGGGCTGCGGAAGGGCGCCCCGTGCCGGGGCATTCAGCGCTGCTCGCAGCGCCCCGCGCGCGGCGTCTTCGTGTCGCTGCAAACGTGCGATTTCGCTGCCTCTGGCGTGCTCGTTTGTGTTTTCCGAGAGTGTGGAGGTAGGGTTGGGGCGCGGGTTGCCGTTTTTTTTTTTCGTGCGTCATGTCTTCGCCCGCAAAGAAGTCGAAGGTCGTTTGGATCGGAGAAAGCTACCATCGAGACATGGCCGAAGCTACGGAACGTCTTGTGCGTATAATGAAGCAGCTGCGCGTGCGAGAAGCCTCCATCTGCTGCAGTAATAATGGGACCAAAAAAAGGAGTACGCCTCTTCCACCTTGTGGGTTCGATGCTCCTGAAAAATATGGGGATTTCGCCTACGAGTTTGGGTCGCACAACTTCTTTTTGCAACGGATCTACGCTATTAGTGGTGGCAGATGCGGGTGCATCGGTGTGG
>NW_008705597.1:252958-272735 GCF_000186865.1 Aureococcus anophagefferens
TATGCGGCCACAAGCGAGACTTTGAGACGATGCTGAGCGATAATAATGTAACGTTAACAGCCAGTATTACAGACATAGTGAAGCAGCAATTGACAGAGGCGCTTGCGGCAGCCCGCGGGTCTTCGATCCGCCGGCGTCGCCGGGGTTGGAGCTGGCAAAGACGGTGTATGCAGATATCAAAGATAAGTGGTGCGAGGTCAATGTCATGGGCCACCGCAATGGGATGATCTGTGTGGCATGGACAGGCGGGCAGTCGCAGCAACTGCGCAGTGCAGAGTTGCCTCGGAGCAAGGTCCGGACGCTTGAGGAGCATAACAATCTTAAAGGGCGCTTCCTTATTGGGCAGTTTCCCATGCTTATGCGTTTCTTCGGCGCTGTCGGAGAGGTAGAGCAGCATCAGTACATCAGAATGCTGGCAAGCGGAGTTAAGTCCGTGGCCGGCGACGCCTATAACCTTGACGTCAAAGCGGCTGCGGTGGAGCGGGCTATTTCGAGCATCGGGATGAACGAGATGATAGGATATTATTAGCCTTTTTTGTAAAATGTCGTCCGTATCTCTCAAATATCAGTCAAACAAGTTTTCCTGATATTCGTGAGAAACAAACAAATTTGACAAAAAAGTTAATAATATCTCGGTCTCGCGGAAAAACTAAAACATAACATTAATTATCAGTAATCTTCAAAATTTTCTGTTACATATCAGTATTCCTTGGTGCTGGAGTGCAAGGCGCGGAGGATTTGTTCGGTCGAAGGCGAGCAACTTAGTTCGCGTCGGGGCAGCCTCTTCCAGTACCCTATTCGGGTCTGGTCTTCTAACGGATAGTTAGATACCGATTTATATAAGCATGATACTTCCCCGTATCACCAATGATACTTTCAGTATCACCATGAATTTAAGTGTGGATAGCACATTGTAACCGTCACGGTGACCCATCTTTGTGGTTCTTTAGATACTTCATCAGAGCCTTTAGATAGAGGACATGGATCTTCTTAGGATCATGCATACCTTTACATGCTTTGTTTACTAGGGGGGAGAGGAGGCGCCTAACTAGGGATACTCTCAGGATCGTGATCCTCTAACTAGGAAAACTCTCTAGATTGTTTTCTACGCGCCGCGGGCCCGGGCTTGCGCTCGGGATACCGGGGGGGCGACGCGTGCGCGCGCGCGCGCCATGCCTCGTCCGATCGGCCTAGTCCTTACGGGGCGCGATCTGGAGCCGCGAGCCCCCGGTCTGCGCGCGGATCTGCTCCGCGAGCCGGTCCGTCTCCGCGGCGTCGCGCTGCGAGAGCATGAGCCGCTGCCGCGGCGCGCCGGCGCCGGCGCCGGGCGTCGGCGCGGCCGTCGGGAGTTGCCGGATGGCGGCCGGGTTCGCCCGCCGCGTCTGCCCGTCGATGGAGTCCTTCGTCGACGCGAGATTCCACCGCTCTTCGTCCGAGAGCTTGAAGTTCCACGCGTGGCGCGTGCGCTTGCAGCGGTCGCGCACGTTGGACGGGATGCCGTCGTAGTACATGCGATCGAGGCGGCCGTCGTTCCAGGCGCCGACGAAGGCCCGGAAGCGGTCGCGCGCGTCGTCGGTCGCCAGGTCGTCGGGTTCTGCGTTGCCACTATGCTCGTTGCATGGGCAGTATCATGCTGTGCTCATAGTTGTTTCTGTTGCCGCAGTAGATGAGCTGGATGAGTCCGATGTGGAACTTACCGATGATGATGAATCCACTGATGAGGACACCGAGGATACGGAGGAAGTCATCGAGGTTCTGGAGCTGATTGCATTCACAAGTTTTTTTCGCTTGTTGTCACGCGCTTTTCTAGCTGCTGCAGGCTCGATGGCTATCAATTGAAAATGAGAAACTCCGTCGCGGAAAAACACAATTGCTAGAAACGTGACAATATTAAAGTCGGGAGCACGTGCTGCTGTCGCCGGGATAGATCCCATTACCAGCAAGACCGGAAGAGAACCAATATCAAAAAAACCAGCTCTCGCAAGGTTAAGGATCATTTTGTTACGGAAGGCAATCATCGCGGCATTTTCGGAAGAATCTGATAGCATCTCAGTCACCTTGCCGGCTTGATTTTGGAAAAAGACCGCGCAACCGAAACCAATGAGGGGCATTACCACAAAAATAATGTTGTAAGTGCTAGGTTGCCAGGCATATTCTCCATATTCACCCGGTAAGGTCCTACAGTTAATAGCTGCCAAAAACCCCATGACAGTGCACAGGATGATTATACGTTTCTTGAACAGATCCAAGATAGGTGGCGCGGTTTTCATCTGTTTTGCTGCATTCGTTTCATTCATCCAGACGAGTGCCATCATAATTGTAGTGGTAGTACCCTCCAACTTAAAGTCAAAATTATAGAACCCGAAAGCGGTGCCCCAGCCCCCAGTCGCCAAAGTTTTGAAAAATATTCCAACGGTGAAAGGAAATGCTCCGATTAACAAAGAGATGGAATGAAAAAAATTAGGTAACACCTCCAAGCCAAATACGGCTTCTTGCATCTTGAAGGGGACTTTTTTAACATTCTTTCCTTGAAGCTGCGCAGTCCATCTTGGGAACATATACGGAAAAAATTGAATACAAAGCATAGCTGTGCTAGTGGGGAAGAGGCAGCATAGCCAAGCCATGAATATGCCAACGCCCCACAGGGTCATGTTTCTTCGGTTATTTGGGAATTCGATACCCGGGCGCCAAGTTCCACGTGTCGCCCTCAACTCAAAAGGGATGTCTCTCTTCAACATGTGATCTATGGTAGGTCGGCTATATAGCCAGTTAAGATCAAAGACACCGAATGTCATCTTTCGTGTCCTCCAATAGATGTCTCTGGCGGACTGCATGTTGTAGAGTCCAACCACGTTGTCTGCTTGGGCGCCGGTGCCAAAGATCATACTCGCCCTTGCGCGATGTAAGTTAAGATGTAGAGCAGGCATGGTGCACGCACCATTTGGAAAGACATTGCCAGAAGTTTCACTCGAAATAAAAACGACATGGCCACGCATGTTTGGCAGCTTCCTTGGGGGGCAGAAAATGCCATACGGATCGGCACCTTCTGCTCTCCCATAACTCGAGTACGGTCTCATGGTGAGTCCTTCATCAAGGGTAGAAAATGGTCGAGATTTTGCGTTCCCCCACGTGTAGATGTATGTTTGATGATACATGCCGTCTCTAATGTTCTTGTATCCAGAATTTTGCGATATGGAATTCATGTATTTGAAATGGCCATGTTTCTCGAAGAACAGGAATAGAGGGGGGCTTTTAGGCGGCCATTTATGGCTTACTGCTTCCGCACGAATTTTTTTATCGGGATCGATATCTGTCCCCTTCCGATACGCTGCTTGGGCAAAGTGTGCGTTCACAGCAAAAACTATAGTCCACAACACCATACTTGTCAATCGACCGCGGGCGTTAAGATGTGCGATGTCCGCGGCGTTAGACAGATGCGCAGGTGATAGTACAGGTAATCTTCGATTAGCCAGGAAAGTAGCGCCCAAAAGAGAGTTTAGTTTATTGGCTCCCTATCCACGAGCGAGTATCGAAAGCCAAATCCGCATGACGGGGTCGGATAATACAACTTGACTTTCGTTGTTCCCACCCCACAGAAACCGACGCGCTTGTTCGAATGGGGAATGGGCCGGGTCTTTGAATTAATTGCGAACATTTTTCTGGACGATTCGCGGTTTTCGTCTCGCCAGCACTCTGGGATTTTCCACCGCGCGTCGCCATCGGTAAGATTTTGCTTACTTGGACCAGCAACCGCTTCCGACGGCGGGCGCCGTAAGCTCAGCGCGGCCCGTGAATTAATTGCGCCGACCCAGGGGTGTTGCAAGTAAACGCGCTTGGGTTAATTTATTGAAGTAGTAATCGAAAACCTCATCGAAATCATCCAAAACGGCATCGCTTCGACCGACGGATAACGCTGCGATGATGTGATGCGCCGGCACCGCGCCGTTTTGCGCCAGGTGGTGCACGAAAAGCGCGCGTGCTGCGCCGGGCAGCGACGACGGGGTTCGGGAGCTCAAAAAATCCTGCTGGCGGCATTCTGCGGCGAGACTGTCGATCACTGCGACTGCGGGGCGCGCCGACTCGATTTTTGCATTCCGGGGTCCATATACCGTGACAGCTGGCATGGGGCAACTCATCACCTCTCTGCGGTTACCCTGCGACTGAATTAGGTTCGAAACTTCCCCGCGCGCGCGACGACGACGACGACGGCGGCGGCGGCGACGGCGGCGGCGGCGGCGGCGGCGGCGGCGGCGGCGGCGACGACGACCGACCGACCGACCGACCGACCCAGAAAATAAGTGCCAGGAGCTCCCTGGGGACCTAGGGGGGGTCGCCCGACGCCTCCCCAAGTACGCCCCCGCCGGACCCAGTCGAATTTTACAAACCCGACCCCCCATGCGGGATTTTACTAGGGGGGGTCAATGAACCCCGGCGCCGCGGCTCTCCGGGCTCCGCTCCGCCTCCGCTGGCGCCTGGTTTCGGGAGGCGTCCCTGGAGCGACTTCCGGGATTTTGGGGGACGCGAAAATTGGGGGAACTGCGTCCTGCGGCGCCGTACGGCGAATGCGCCGATTTATGGCTCCCCCAAAACTCGCCCGGGCCCCGGCCAGAATGGGTCACAGTGCCCTAGTACCATAACTTCGCTCAATCCGGACGGATCAGGACGAACCGAAAGTCGTTTTCGAGTTCCTACGCGGGCTCCTCGGGATGGGCGCAGCCTCGGAGCTCGGCTCGACGACGGCAAAATCCCGGGTTTTCAGTGTCGCCCCCTAATTTTACTCCGACTGGGCTGCAATTGCATTTGCGGCAGTACAATATGTTTCCGGTAACGAGTTGGTGAGTTTAGACCACCTATCATCATCCAGCTAAATAAAACTGCTAAGTGGGATGGTCCCTAGAATTCTTCAGCGTATCGAGCACTACGCAGAGAGAATTCGGTTCTTTAACTTCCTCCAGGGTGCATATCCCATTGCGTATGAAACTCCCTGGCAATCGAAGATTACCTGTACCGAACTTGATTGTGGCCGAGTGCCCTCCCGTCCTGCGCTTCTGCGGCGAGCAGTTATCAAGCTGCTGGGCGCTACGAACGGCCAAGCGGACAGAAACAATACTCCCTTGCACAAGAACGGCTCGGACCAGCCATGCACACAAACAGTAGGACGGCGCGGGGGGGCTAGCACCGCGCCGCGACGAAGCAGTTGGTCAATGACCGAGATCGTAGAAATTGAGCTCGTTACTCCATGCACGCACGTGCGCCTGGGTTTTATGAGAGCGATAGCTCGTGCATTTTCAGTCTCCAAAAGCAATTGGAGACGTTCCCTAAATAACAATGGTCGAATTACCACCAGGACTGCCAAAAAACTGCGCGCCAGCTTCGACCTATACGACAAGAATAAGAGTGGATCGGTCGACATCTATGAAATGACCCAGGTTGAAACTTATCACAGTTGATCTTCTCTAAGTCACATTACACAGTGCGTTGCGTCTCTCGGACACACGCTGACGGCTGAACACATTGCTGACATCTTCAAAACTGTGGACATCGATGGAGATGGAAAAGTGGACTTTGATGAATTTGTTCTCATCATGAGCAAATGCCCGCGCCAAATCCCGCTGCTTGTACTCACCTTTTTTGTGTAGAGCTGCAAAGACGACACGGCCTTTGGCTTGAATGCATTGAATTTGCGCTCCGGGAATCTTGTTCACTCAGTCATGACGATTGCAGAAAGCTCCTAACACGCAAATTCGCCAACTTCTCCCCGGGCGAAATCGACCACTTCGTTTTTACCAAAGTTGCGTCTTCACAACCCTCAGCACAAATCTCATTGTCGTAGGTAGGGCTGGTTGATGACAATAAAGATGGCTTTGTCACCCTAGAGAAAATTCAGTCCTTTTCACGCACAAACAAAATCATTGCCGATGTTTTCCCTTGTCAGTTGCTTGATTGAGCCAGCGGGAAGTTCAACTTGTGTGTATGTAAAGGGAATTAGCTAGGCTACCCTTCAATGAACTGGGTACTTGCAGTTTAAACGAACCCCACTAGTCTCGTGGAAAATTCTTAAGTCAAGATTCCGTTGAGTAGATGAAAATCTTAAAAGAAATGAGGAAAATAAAAAGATAATTGATGAGGCTTGTCGTGATATGAACATTGATTTTGATATTTTTCAATACAAACCTGTGTTATTTTGTCCGTGTGGACACGATATATTAAGAAATCATTTTATAGGTTTACCAAATTCCAATAAAGTTATTTGCATAGGTAGTGAATGTGTTAAACATTTTATTGTTAATGAAGGTGTGACGAAGTTAAAATGTTTCAAGTGTGATAAGGGACAGCGTTCCAAGGACGGTATAATTTTATGTTCTACTTGTGGAAAGTATATTAGGGATTGTATAGAGAGCGGTTTTGCGAAACGCCTTAATGGGCATTGGTCTCTTGAAAGAGATCGTAAGAAACAAAAGGAACGATTCAAAGAGTTTATAAGGACAGATTTACCGAGAAAATTGCGGGTTATGTATGAAAGAGGCAAATGTTGGAAGGAATTTATGGTTTTACTTTGGGAATTATTAGCAGAATACAATCTATTAAATAGTGCTATCATAAAAATATTTTAACAGGATTAAGCAAGACCAAAAAAATGATTTAAACTTAAGATAATAAGATATAAAATATATATGGACAAACAATTGGAAACAGAACCTAAGCCTAAAAAGAAGGTCGGGCGTCCTCGTAAATATCATACCGATGAAGAATATAAAGCTGCAAGAAAAATACAAAACGATAAATATACGGCTAAGATTAAGAAAATGCGTGAGTTGTGTCAGCAAATTGGAGAATGCTTATGGAATATTTTGAAGGTAAAATCTTTGCCTTTCACGATGCCATATACATCAAACAACCTAATGGGTTATATTATCAATTAAATGGTGATAAGGATTATTTCAAGAGTTTTGTTCGTCGGGAAATATTGGTTGAATTTGTTCTACTATCTGATCAACTTGGCGAGGAAGAGTTCTTAGTTATGATTCAAAATGCCCATTACACACAGCATTTATGGACGACCTATACAAGTTGGGGCGTGACCAATATTCGGATGTTCCTTTAAAGATGAATAACAATTATGGATATATTGGGTTCAATGGGCTAGTGAAGATTACAGCTAGATTGAGGAGGAGGATAATCACATGCGCGATGATAAAAAATTTACAAGTCTTTTAGTTCCGTACAGGCCGCGAAGTTCACGACCTTTTACCATACTCGACGCAAAGCTTCGTCGCGCCCCTGGCCGCGATCCCGCCGGCGCTCGCCAGCGTCTGCGGCGATGCCGTCGCGCACGGGCGCCTTGAAATTCAAATCGCAAACGCGTCACGTTTCGCGCCTGTACCGAAGCACTTGGCGGCACCAAGCTTTGAGGCTTTACACGACGAAGATCGAAGTGATTGAGTCGGTCAAGGGCGGCGGAAATATATTTTTTGGTGGCTGCTTGGGTTCGAACTGAGAGATAAAGTGCGTTGACCGCGTTGTCCGAGTGTTTGGACTGTGTGCGAGGCGGCAAGCCCGAGTGGCGGCGAGTTTGTGTTGGATATGAGTTGTGAATGACGTTGTACATGTGTAACTCGGGCGAGAGCTGCGAATTCGACCGCCGGAGCACTGCGCCATCGCTTGCTTCGGGGTTTGTCTTCCGCACGGCCGAGTGTTTGGACTGTGTGCGAGGCGGCAAGCCCGAGTGGCGGCGAGTTTGCGTTGGATATGAGTTGTGAATGATGTCGTACGTGTGTAACTCGGGCGAGAGCTGCGAATCCGAGGAACGCGCTGCGCAAGGTGTCCCGCTCGGCTGTCCTACTCGCCCGCAGCGCGCTGGCGCCGGAATGCGAGCCTAGTCGCGCGAGCTTTCGGTGCATGGCCGCCTAAGACGGTCTCTAGTCGCGCTAGTTCCATATCCCTTATGTTGGGCCCCCTGGCGACTGCCAGCTGCCCCACCGCCTCACTTCCTGGAAAGCTCATGCGTCCATCTAGCGCTCCTTACGGCTGGCACGGCGCACGCGGTCGGAGGGTGGCTTCTGGGTGGAGATCGGGATGTTGTGGTGTTTGAGGATGGCGTCGCCTAAAAAGTCGCAGAAGCCTGGCTCGTAGGTGGCTGTCTCGGTGGCATACTCCAGCCTCTCGGGATGCTTGTTGGTAGGCTGGTTCTCGATCCACTTGCACGGCGAGCAGGGGGTACAGAAGTAGTCGTCCTCTGGGAAGTCGGCGATGTCAGTGAGGATCTCCAGGGTTTTTTCGAACTTGGTGCCACAAAGCTTGCACATAGATACCTACGATTGGGTTGCTGTCGGTTGGGTGGAAGCGCTTTTGCGGCTCGGGCGCATGCTCGGCAGCGCCGGAGGTTGAGTGTGATCATGTCCTGGAACCAGGGCTGCTTGTGGACAACCCCTGTTGGGTGTTCCCATGAAAATGTCACAAAGGGGCTCAGCCGTCGCGTATCGTTGATGGCCTTTTTCCACATTGTTGCGCACCCTTCCGCTATGTGGACAATTCGTGCTTTATCTGGCTTTAAGCCCTTTGCTTTGGCCTTTTTGCCGTAGGTCCTATGAGCTAGCATGTATCAAAGATAAGAAAGGTGGGACACTGGATGTTGCTGTTGCCCGGCGGGCGAATTTGCCTTGCAGTCCCATGTGCAATGCACATGGATGAGCTGTGGGAACATGGTCAGTAGCTTGCTGAAATCCAAGTTTCTCAAATCTTCCTTTAGGTGCGCAAATCTCCTGTCATCCCAATCGATCGTGTAGACTCCTATTAGACCATTTCCCTTGATAAATATCGCCTGTGCAAGGGCTGCACTTCCCGAACCAACCTCGATGACGATGTACTTGTACAGCCTCGGTGCATCTGCCGGATTGGGCAGTTTGTCTCTTCCCACTTGGGGTGGGAAAACTGAAACACCAGCTTTCTTCCTCTTTCCTCCAGACAGTCTCTCGTCGAAATATTCAACTAGATGTTGTGCCCTTTCATGGACATGCCTCAATTCCTCGCTTTGTTTTTGCTCAGTTTTTGTTAAAGCAACAATGTCCTGCGAGTCTCTGTCATACACTGCTCTCACTCTGTCTGCCTCGAACTCAACCACCACTTCTTTTGCATCTTCCCTTACCACAAGCGCATTTACAGGTGCTTTGTAACCATTTAGCTCCACTGCGACGAAGTCGCCCTGGGAGGCCAACGCACCTGCGACGGGAGCGGAGTTAGATTCTTCTAGCCGCAGGGCCTCGCTTGCTGTCGTTGTAACGTCCCTTGTCACGCCCCTTTTCTTCAGCCTGTCCATGGCTGAGTTGATTAGAGACGTGCGGCTTTTTCTCTCTCCGAGATGATAAACATCTCGGAGAAGTTCGTGTGCCTTGTCGTGCCTGAGACAGCCTCGGATGGACTGCGGTTTCGATTCTTCGATTTCGCGGCGCAGCGTTGCGTCGAGCGCAGCCTTTCGCGCTTTCTTCATTGTAAAGAAGGGTGGCGATAATAGGTTTTCAGTCAAACGGATATATTGTTATCCGTTTGACTGATTTGCAAGGTATTACCGGCCGGTCCCTGCCGCGTGCGATTGGCCCGTGACTTTAGGTTATATTAGGAGGGGAGTATGTAAGCGGAGACGCGTGGTTAGGTGAACTCCAGTGCGCCGACCACGACTCTCGGATGCGGCTCGAGGCCGGCGCGGCGCTTCGTGCGGGCGTACGCGGCCTTCAGGGCCCTCAGGCCCACCTTCGACTCGAGCCACTCGGCGGCGCCCTGGGAGGTCCGTACGCCAGGGACCTTCGCCTTGAGTAGTTCTTGCATGCTCTCTGCAAAGCAAAGGTGCATGGCAAGTAGGAAGGGGGAGGAGCGCTTGAAGGCCCGCCGCGCCTCGAGCGGGGTGATGTGCTGATTGGTCGGTTTCGCGCACAAAAGGGGCGAGGAGGTCGCCGAGTAGTCGAACATCCTCGTTTCCTGCTCGAGGCTTGCTGTGTCCTCGCAGCTGCAGGAGCACCAGAGCGTTGTCCGCACGACCCAATCACCGACGTACGGCGACGTCCAGATGGCCTTGAGCTTTTCCGAGATCGCCTGTAGTGACCCAAGGCCAACCTGGCCATCTTGAAGCTCTGACATCAACCTATGAAGGTCGCGGTCCTTTGCGAGTGAGCCCATATTCGCAGCGTAGCCGGCTCGGATGGGCGAAGGTTGTCCCTTTTTCTCACCCTTTTGAACAAACTCAGGACCCACAGCATGTGGGCCCATCTTCCCATTTGCACAATGATAGCTAGCCTTCCAATGGCCCAGCTCCTCGCTGCCAGCTTCGGCTTCGATGTAGCGGCGCCTCACCTCTATCGCACAGGCCACCAGAAAATCTGCGTTGTCACTCAGCTTGTTCCAGGGAGGCCTTGTTAGTCCACCAAAGCCGTAAGCCATGCAGTCCACCATCCACTCGACGCACGGTCCATACTTCACCAGCACTATCGCAGGTGCATACCATGGCGGCAGGCCAAGCGCACGGGCTCGGATGATCCCTGCTCTCACTGCCACCATGTCAGATGGAAGCCTACTTCCCTGATCTGCATACGTCGCGTATGTCAGCATGAACGCTCGAGCGAGCGGCGCGGTTAGTCGGGTCTTCCCTGGCTCTTTAAAAGGCAAGGGGTCCGGCTGCTGCTGCGCAGGCTCTTGGCTTGCAAGAACATCCAACCAAGCGTTGGTGCACTTTGCTGACCACGCATCGCGTGCGGCGGCGACGTTGGTGCTCCGAGCACCGCCGCGCTTTCTCTTCACCCTGAAGTGGGTGCCCGTCCACCCGTTCAACACGTCTCTGGGAAGGTGCTGCCTTTGTTCATGCTTCTGCAATGGCATGGATCAGTCAAATTCGGCAAAAGGGCAGCGAAGACCGCGAGCGAAGAGCGGAAAACGGGATCAAAGTGGCAGCCACCTCGCATCAAAATTGCTTCCTTCGGTATCTTGATCGATATATAAACAACTCACAGGTAATATGGTGTTGGGGGCTTTTGGGGGCCCACGGTCATAAAATCTGCCAAGGGATCGCGGAAAGAAAAGGTATATCCCACATCCGCCCTGGCAAGTAGCGTGCCTCTATCCCGGTGTCGCAGCGTAAGACATCGCCTGGGTCCCAGCGATCCCCTCCCAAGTCGCTACCTACTACCTAGGGGGGCGGAGCTAGATTCTTACTTCCTAGCGTCCATCTCGTACATCACCGTAAACCAGTGCACTCCGCCAGAGGGAGCGTCCGCCGAGTCGAAGTTTGCAATGATGCACTTCCTTGAGCTCTCGCCCTTGACCAGGCACGCGTCCAGGTCCTGCGCGATGCGCTTAAGGAGCTCATCCCAGCTGAGCGTGTACGGCAGGTGTGCGTCGTCCAAGCCCCCAGGGGCGTACTGATGGCACAGCGTCATGACCTCGGTTCCGGTGATGAACCTAGCCGAAGTACCCGGGGTGGACAGAACCTCATTTGCACCTGGGATGATATTGTTCATATTATTAACTGAAACCTGGATGAGATGGTCTGACATGACCTCCATGAAGTTGTCTTTACTAGACAGTTGAGTGGCAACAATGGCGGCTATATAGCCACAAGATGGACCCTCTTGCAGACCAGTGTATATGTCATTTATAGTACTGAACTTCATCTCTTTGGCCCAGGAAACTAGCTGTGTGGCCCTTCTTGATCCATGGTCCCAATAGTCTACAATTCTCATCCTTAGGAGGGGTTTCTTTGTCCTTATTGCCCTTATCATTCCTTTACTTCTCCATTCCAGTTCTTTCGGGAGCTTCTCGTCCAACGGACATGGCGGGAAGCCCATCGAAACCAAGCTCCCTAAAGCATGATCCAGACTTCGAGAGCCACTGTCAAACCTATGCTGATTGTTTTTAACCACATTTCAACTTCATAGTTCACTTGCCTTCTTCCGGCTTTTTGATCTGCATAATGCTTAGCCATTTTTGCTGAGGTGTAAGAGTCTTTCGAGGCAGGCTTTTTATCAGGCTTTGTATCAGGCTTTTTATAAGCAGCTGGGGGAAGGGAAGGAGGTGCAGGTGGAGGAGCAGGTGGAGGTAGAGGAGCAGGTGGAGGTGGAGGAGCAGGTGGAGGAGGAGCAGCAGGCGAAGGAGCCCCAGTCTTTCGTCTCACTCCATCAGCACCCTTCTCTGGGACAGAATTCTGAACCCTGTACCTTAACACTGTTTTTTCTAATTCGTCTGCCTTGTCCTGGCACTTTTTTTTTTCTTGTGCTGGCAAGTCCTTCCATGCCTGCCTCTCCTTCTTCCCATTGCTCTTTGCAATAACCTACGAGATGAATGTTCATGTGAGACATTGAAAATAGATGTAATACTCTGGATATATTACACATATGGCAAGGGCTGCCGCAAAGGCACACCACCTTGGGTGTTTGCTCTTGCTTTGGCAGCATGGGCACTTCGAGTCAAGCCCCTCCAGGTCTGGAGGCTTTTCTTCTGATGGGAGCGATCGATGCGCCACAGCGCTGGGCGCATGCATGCACTTCGAGTCAAGCCCCATAGATACCTTCTCCAAACCCTTGTATACTTGAGCTGGCTTTTCATGCGCCGGCAGACAGGGGTGGGACCTGTCCAATGAAGAAGCCCATGCTTCTGCCTCGTCGTCCGGCGCCTTCTTCTCGAAGAAGCTGTCCGCGTTCATCCTGTTGGTAAAGACTCTTTTGGCCTCTGATCTCAGGGCAGCTGAGTCTTTTGGGCCTATGTCTTTTAGCTGGATGTTAGGGTAGACGTACGTGCCGCCTCCTAACACACACAGGCAGTAGAGCCTGTTCCACTCGGCCTGCATGCTGCCTACACGTTGTCAATGTCAGAACACAACAAAAAAGAAGAAAAATCATTACCAAAATCTACATCATCACTGGTTTTCCATGACTTCCTGAATTTTTCTTCTAGCTGCTTGTACAGCTCTTTTTCTTCTTTTGTTTTAATTGGTGTCGGGAACCCACGACACGACGTCATCCTGTCCATGTACGTCTCCTTTGTGAATTCTTTGTCTTCCTTTGTGGCATAATCCAGCATGAATTGCACCTACAATACAGAAAGCTGAATTTCATGTGAAGAAGGCGCAGTACGCAGCTGCGGGCAGCTTCGTTGCCTCGATGATCGTGGCCTGCTCCCCAAAAGTCGGTGCTCTTATCATTGGGGTTTTTATCATCATGACTCGCTAGCGCCAGGGAGGGAAATGGATCCATGTTAAACAGGGAGTTACTCATCTTTTTGATGTTCATGATCATCCCCACGTCGCATGTGTTGAGGGCATCACCCCCTGTCCTTTTCCTGCCCTTTTCTATGTTCCACATGGCTACGAAATCAATTAGGGCGTTATCTATCGTTTCCGCACTGCACATCGGCCCTGTGCAAATAGCCTCCATCGCCCGCCAGAGCGCCTCGAGCTGGCTCGACCCTCTCTTCGTGACAAACTTGGGGTTCTCGCCATCATCACTTACTAGAAAGTACATGTTTTCGCATGTCGGGTCGCCCAAGAGGCCTTCCCGACAGAGGCTCTTGGTACTCTCGTGAATGGTTTCAAAATTTGCCAAATACAAGGCTCTATCTGGAGCCGTCCGATCCTTAGCATCTCTATATTTGCGTACCACCTTATCTACCCTATCCCAAAGTTCAGCTGAGTCGGGCATCCATCGCCTGCACCTGCGTTTCCACCTACAAGCACACATCAAACGGCCGCACGTAGGGTGCGCCGACGTACCAGGCCGCAGGCTTGGCCGCGAGCTGCTCTCTAGTGAACTCACCCTCCTCCACAAGCCTCTTCTCCCAGTACTCCTTGTCCCTGTCGTCGATGGGCAGCATGGCGAGGCTGAGCTCGCTCAAGAACTTCCACTTCAAAGCGTGCTTGCCCGAGCATACTCCGCTGTAGTCATACATGACCTACAAACATGCATCAAACATATCAAATTTATCGACTCACATGAAATGGGTCTTTCAAGACCCGCAGCGCATCGTGGAATATCTCCCTCAGGAAGCGCTCGTCCTTGTCCGGCTGGTCGGTGTATACGCCTTTAAGGAGCCATTGGTTGGCTTGCCACCTCTTCGCCAACTTCGTAAACATGGGTTCCATCTCCTTGAGGCTCTTTGTCCTGGTGAACAAAGCAGCAACGACCTGTGGTGAATTGTTATAGAGGCAATACGAAACAATCGCACCTCTTGATGCTCGTTCATAACCCCAAAGAGGCTCGAGAACAACCTGGCTTTCTTCTCCCCGTGGACAAATTTCGAGGACCAGAAGGTGTGGTCTATTTTGAAATATTCACCCGAGAAGCTTGCTAAATATAGCAGGCTTATCATTCTTCTTCTCTCGCAGTCTAAGGACCAAATCCGCGTATACCGATGGCTCCCTGGCGCACGCCCGCCATAACCGTCTGTGAACTTTCCAAATGGAAGGGCCTTGAACTTGGTTTTAAGTCTTACTGCCTTTTGACAGGCGCTGTAGTACGCTGCCATCCTGTCGTAATAATGTCCGAACCTTATCGACGTAACCAACTTGCACATCATTTCCATTGCAATACCGTTCGGCCTACCGACCTGCATGGCCCTAACCAAATCAAATGAAGTCACTGTCCTTTCTGTCACCATAAACCCTAAAATTTCCATCACGCCACCCTCCAGCTGGCTGACTATGGCTGGGTTTAGTGAAGTAAACCAACGGTTCGTCTTCCCTGGCTTCGCATGCTTGCAGCCCTTGCAAATGAGCCGGTTTTTTATTATCACACTCCTTTCATACCCGATGGAAAGCACATGGGTTATCCCTGGCGCCCAACCACCGAGGCCTAGTTTGTTTCCACATTTAGGGCATCTAAAACTGCCTCCTTTAATGCATCCTGGGAAAAACAAATTAGGGTTGAAGATTATCAGATACTCAGGCGCATGGTACAGGTTGATGTTGGGGGGGGATTGGGATAGCGGGGAAGGCAATGCAAATCTGCAATTGCCCGCCCACCCCCTTGGAATAGCTGCGCCCTTGATCAAACTGCCTCGATACATACATCTTTTTTCTTGTTTGTCTCCTCTGATCATCTTCAGTGTCCTCTTGGCCAAGGCATGGACCTCCTTGTTCCGGCAGCTGACTGTGTCTTCCATGTCTTCCATGTCTTCCATGTCCTCTGAAATCGAGGGCTTCCACCCTGATACTTCCCTCAACTCACCTCTGAAATCTTCTTCTTCTTCTTCTTCTTCTTCTTTTTCTTCGCCTTGCTTCTTCTTGACAATCTTCGCTGGCTGCTGGAACCAACATACTTCAGCTTTGTTTGTCATTGATTTTATCGTTTCATCATTGACGATGAAGTTGCACGATCCATCGTCTGTTTTGATGAAGAATTCTCTGTTCTGGCTATTCCAGCCACCTACGTATTTCATGTTTCAAAAACAAAAACTGGGACAGGGGACTTACGGCTCCAGATCAACAAGCCAGGCTTGCCTTTGAAAATGATTCTTAGACTACCTGCCCTACATATATACTTTGCTACTTGATCGAGCTCCATCTCGAGGTCGACGGCGGGAGCCGCTCCCGTGAGGTCCTTCTTGTTGACCTCTCTGCTCACCCCATTGGTGAGCAAAATGACTGCTACCCTCATCCCCCTTCCCCTGTTGGCCCTTGTGATCACTCCGATCGAGCCCTAAAACATAAATAACTTTTCATGCTTAATAACATTTCAAGTATTACCTTGTGAGTGTAAAACTCTCCATCCTCTGGAGGGCCGGAGCCAGGGATTTTCCAGTGCTTACCCTCTACCTTCTTCTTGTCACTGCGATGCCCAAACGCAACCCACTGCGTTCTCTTTCTATCTTGTTCCAACTCAGTGCATTTTACCTTCATCTCACTTCTTCTCGCTTGCTTGTCCTCTGCCTCTCGATCTGTCCTCGCTTCTATCTCCTTCTCGATCCTGGCGCGCTTTTCGAGCTCTTCATCTGCCGCTTCTCGCTTCTCTCTCTCCCGCTTCCTTCTATCTGCTGTTGACCCCAATCCGATCGACGCCGGAGATGATGGCGTTGGACTAGGTCGAGATGGGGTTGGAGTTGGTCGAGAACGCTTAGAACGCGCAGCCCAACTTCCAATGGCGATTGAAAGAAGAAGCAAGGCACGCATGCTTAACAGTCACACGCTTGAGATAAGCACAAGCGTCGAGAGCCACCAATCAAAGGGGCTAATTGCGACTATTCTTTTACTTGAAGCCAATCCACAGTAACTTTTTGGCCCCCTGGAACAGCAAAAAGGCGTATGCGGTCCATATCGGACCAAACCGCTCCCACCGGAAGCGCAGCTACAGAGAGATCCCCCCTTCTTTTTTCAGTTTCTTTTTTAATTTTAATTTTTATTTGATGAACCAATGTATATCCTAATAGCGACGACCCACCTCGGTTCAATAATGGAGTTCTACGATTGTGTGATATGAAATTTAGTGATGTTGGCTTTGATGATGTCTTTCTCTCCTGGTCTTGTGGATATGATTATCCTCAAGAGCCTATCAGTGATGAAATTATTGATATCTTTGAGACTTGGCTGGACAAGTATGCACGTGCAGCTAATGAAACTGTGGATATGAAAGCCGATATTAAGACAATGATTGTGGAGACACTTTGTGATAAGAACTCTAAAGAACGTGCCTTCTTCCTTATGGGGGAAGGTGGCAATGGTAAGAGCGTCCTTTGTAATCTACTTTGTAATTTACTTGGTGAATATGCTGTAAACGTCCCCTTTGAGACTTTAACTAAATCCATTGAGGCTGAGGGTAAAAATCCTTTCATCAAGAGAATGCGTTATAAGCGGTGTGTCATCATTGGCGAGGGAGAAGAGAACCAAAAGATACATTCAGGTTTGTTCAACGACACTTGCGACCAATAAGGACGAGATTAGATGCCGTGATTTACACGAAAAATTACAAGACCAGAAGCCATTTTATGGGACTTTCAAGATTATCCATCCATTCAATGGTGAGAGCATTCAGTTCTCTGGTGCAGTGGATTATGCAACTAAACGCCGTATTACCTGCCAGCAAGCACCTAATCGCTTTGTTGAGGGGTATGACTCGGAGAATAAAGACGAGAACATTCTTCCTCGTGATTATGAACTAATTGACAAGTTGGAACTATTTACGCCTTATCTATGGAAGTGGTTGGAGAAGGATATAAAGGATTATTATAAGAATGGATTACCAACTTACTCTGATGATTTTATGAAGTCTACCCGACTCGGAGACTTCCAGAACAAATGCAATCGTGAATTGTCTTTATTCTACTCTGTTGTTGAGGAAGATCCTAACTCAACGGTGACGCTGCAAGATGTGTGGGCAAAGGTTGCTAATGGGACTGTAAAAAAGACTGTATTCTGGAAGGCAGTAAAAGACGCATTTGTTGGGAGGATTATCCGTAACCCTCCTAACCTTAGTACATAAGAGCTAGAAATCGTCAAAGCCTCTGGGTAAAATTCCAACGGCTTTTGTGATTTGACCTATTCACAAATAAAGAACCTGATGGGCGTCGCCCATGATTCTTTCTTGTGCGATATTTAAAGCCTAGGCTACTCTGGTGGCTATGGTAATATTTGGGCTGAGGCTAGACCAGGTCAGAGGAGCAGCTCCGCCTGATATGTCGCAGCATAGTCAGGTAAGCTTTCCTCGTCTTCCGAATCTCCAAACGGGTCCTTGCCAGCTTCCATGTCAACCTCTACTCCGGCTTGAAGACACCGCTGGACTTCCTGGGCGCGTAACCCTGTCCGCGCGGCTTGGGCACGGGATAAGGGAGGCAGGCTTCTTGTCATGTTAGTCACCTGTTCCATAGGTAGCTCATCGACAGTTTGCTCATTTGACTCCTCTTCGTGCTGTCGGCACGGCAGTTGGCTTGCTTTGCTACCACTTGGTCGCCGAGAGCTACCTGCTCCCCTGTAAGGCCCTTAGTAAGGCGTGCCATGAAGCATGCATCAGACTTGGTGTCTGCTTGCTCAGTTGTCATGCCCGTACTCCACAGCCAATCCTGGCCATTCGCAGGCGCAGCCGGCTCCCCCACCACCGCAGGATCTAGTCGCGTGCCTGAGAAAGGGCCACCTTGTGGTCGCGGACCATCACAGCCAAGGGGACGAGGAGGTGATGGAGCGATTTATCAAACTCTAAACGAACGGGTTCCTCGTACCCATACTCTCTGGCCTTCTGGAGGAAGGCCTCAAAATTCTGGCGACTTAAATCGTCAGCCATACCATCAACCCAGCCGGCAAAATGCCGTGTAATTGCCTCCATGTTATGCTCAGCCAAAATGTCAAAACGTCTCATCGATGGCTCGTATAAGACCGGGTCGGAAGGGGCAGACCCATTGAGTGCGAAAACGACGCCCGCGTTATCGCACTCGTCATACATTTGGTGCCCCTCTACCAAGCGCCCAAAAACGGCCGCGTTCTGGCAAACCCCGTAACACTCCAAGTGCGCAATGTTGGGCCACTTCACTATGGAATCGTCGAACACTTCTGACCAATAATACCCTGGGCCCAGCGGCAAGAACCCGCCGGCCCCCGAAAGTTTCCCTTCATCCAAACAGCGGCAGGCGTCGCTCATCCACGACAGCAACGGCCCTTTCAAGTGCTGCTTGGCTGCCATCATCCGACGGCCGGGCGACTCCCTCAATGCCTTGATCCACCAGTCCAGGTGCTCAATGATATTGGACGGGAGCTTCACCCTGTCGCCACGGCGACCGTAAGGTGCTCCCCAGCGCTGGGAGAGCACCTTGAAAAACCTGTTGAGGAACAACTTCCCACGCGGGATGCCAAACGCTACCGACACCAACGTGTGGACGAGGCGGTTGAACTCTTCACGCGGAGCACTGCGATGCTCGCGTACCTCTGCCAGCCAGGCAATCAAACGCGCTCGCTTATCGTCCGGGAGGATCACGACAAACCGCTTGACGTCCTCGATGAACCCGAGCTCGCGCAGGCGCTGCCCAAAATTAAACTTGTCGGAGTCGACGCATCCGTGATCTTAACCAAACCGTCGCCGCTCTGCTGAGACGTCCTGATGGCCTCAGCCAGCTTGGAGGTGACGTGACCAAGAAAAGCCTCCTGAGGCGCCTGCGGGCCGCTCGCGAACATTTCGATTATCATGCCCTCTGTCATCCCGATGTCTGAGATAATCCGTTCCACCGCACAAGCTTTGACGGTAGAATTATAGGCGTCGCCGGCAACCGACTTAACTCCGCTTGCCAGCATTCTGATGTACTGCTGCTGCTCCGCCTCCCCGGCACCACCGAAGAAACGCGCAAGCATGGGAAACTGCGCAATAAGAAAACAATAAGAAAACGCCCTTTCAAACTGTTGTGCTCCTCAAGTGTTCGGACCGCGCTCCGAGGCAACTCTGCAAAGCACAGTTGCTGCGACTGCCCGCCAGTCCATGACACGCTGATCATCCCATTGCGGTGGCCCATGACATTGACCTCGCACCACTTACTATTGATATTCGCATACACCGTCTTCGCCAGCTCCAACCCAGGCGACGCCGGCGGATCGACGACCTGCGCTCGATACCGCGCTGGCGAATCTGGGGCCGGGCCCGGAGCCGGGGCCGCTGCTCGCTGCTGGTGTTGCCCCCCCCCGGGAACAAACTCTGTTGCTTCTGCTGACAAATGTGCCCCGCCTCCCGGCTGCCTCTGCCGCGCAAAATGCTGTGGAGGCGGGCCGGTTGCCGCCACTAGCGCTGGCGGCGCCGTCCCTGGGGCTGCCGCAAGCGCCAGCGCTCCCGTA
>NW_008705597.1:272785-278602 GCF_000186865.1 Aureococcus anophagefferens
TGAATGGAATGTACGCTCTGAAACTAAAAACCAGGTGCGATCGTGTTTCCTCTCCGATGATCGTACTCCTCAGAGTATTATAGCTAGATGTCACCTAGGTGACAACCAAGCAAACGATTGAAATGCAGCTTATTACAAATGTGAATTGTCATTGACGGAACTGAGCGAAACGACGGCAACGTGTAGAATTGAGCGTTTTGCTGGCAGGCTCGCCTTTCTCTGTCGGGGGCGTAGGGGGGATTTGCGAAATAGAGCACTTGCAGACTCACTTCAAATATTTCACGATGAAATTAATGACCCTCTTTGGGGGCATTGTATTTTTACCATGTTTCAGCTGGAAAGTGACCTCGAGGGGGCAGTCAGCATGCGAGGGACCCAACCCTGAATGGCAAACCCCACCGCTGGGAAAGCACTCGGAACAGTGAACCAATTCAAGATGTCGTGTGGATGCGGCGACAGGATATCGGCTGACGGAATAGTCTATTTTTGAGGAGGCCAAGATTGGGTCTGCAGATAGCGGCCAAACATGGCGGATTGACGATAAGTCTCGACTTGGGACTATGGCGGATTGACGATAAGTCTCGACTTGGGACTAGAAAAAACAACTTCTGACCTAAGATTTGGTCTGGAAGACGTTTCCATGATCAAAATACTCGGCTTTTCCTTCCTTACGAACACTATACCCGCTCGCGGAATTGGAGGTTCTTACCAATACGCAAAACGTGAGCGGCAGACTCTTCAAGTTAAATTCAGAATTAACTCCTGAGCTCAAAGGTACCCGAGCAGCTATGCTTCTATATTACCCCACGCAAGCTTAGGCGACTCGCTTTTTTTGAAAGAAAGGTGTGTGTTTCAGCCAGAGAAGATTCAATGATGATGATGCCGAAGCTCTCCCTGCGCCAGACCTCTCTTCTTTTTTCTTCTTCATCCGCCTTTCTTTTTTCTTCTTTATCAGCCTTATTTCCGTCCACTTGGCCTTTCGTATCTCCCACTAGCCCTCCTCCTTTCTTTCTCCTTTCCTATCCCAAAGTACTGAGATCCTCCCTCCCTGGCTAACGCCAGTAGGTCAGTCCACGTAACTCTCGCAGCTGCCCCTGCGAGGGTTATGGGCCCACAGATCGTATAACTCCAGCGAGAGTTACGGCTCCTTGGCTCAACCACTCGACTCGCGCATTTTAGCAGCTGAGTCCCTCGAGTAAACCTCGAGTGTGGTCGAGTGTTCTTTCCACCGTTTATGGTAAAAGAACAACAAGTCGAGCAGGACTGACATTTCAATTGATAGGCGGACCCCTCAGACCAGAGAAAAACATTACGTATTTCTACCGTCAACCGAAATCGAAGTATGGCTGACCCACAGCTCGCCGCTTTACTGGCACAACAAGCTGCCATACTGGATGGAGTCCAAAAGACTCTTGGAAGGTTGGAAGAGAGAGATAAAGATGCGGCTTCATCGCTTATAGCAGTGAATGATCGTATTACCGCTGACATTGCAGCCGACAAATTGGAGCGTGATGCTACTTTAGCATCAATGAAAGAATCATTCGAAGCTATGAAAAAATCTCTGGAGGAAGTATCAAATAGATCACCTCCTGGAGCTGAAGAAGCTAAGGAAAGCCCTTCCACTCCTTCGGATATAACTGACTTCTCCACATTTCATAAAGGAAAACTGTCAAAAGCTGATCAAGATCACTTCAGCACATCGTATGGGGAACTATCCAAAGGCATTGGCATGAATAACCTTTACCATGATACAGGCCTTAAAATCTTTACAGCAGTCTATAATGGCAAAGGCACCATGGAAAATATAGGTGACCTACGCAAATGTATAAGTCGCTACATAGAGGTTCATTCGCTGAATAAAGCTCGAAGGATTTTGGATGTAAAGTCCTATTACTCCTATACACAGGGTCATGATAAGTTCACAGATTGGATCAACTCATCCCTGGTGAATGCATACAGTAGTGCGATGAATGCCATCATTGGCATGAAGATCGATGTGACGCAACTATCTGGACTCCAAATTCTTAGAATAGATGACGTCCAGCTTGATGAATCTAGTGCTCGCGGAGAGCAAGTGATTCTATGGGACAAAGTTCCAATTGATCTTTTCACTAAAGAAAAATTTTTGAAGGATCCATTCAAATATATCACAGAAGAAGGGTTCAAATTGAAGGATCAGAAATTCGTGATCTCAAAGATTCTCAAGCATGACAAAGATCTTGAAATGAAGACGCTTTCATTTCACTGCATTCCTATGAATTTTGGGGATCGCACGAATGAGCATCAACCGTGCTATGTACCCTTAAATCCTTTCTTTGACAGTTATCGCAATTGCTTATTCAAAGCTGGCATGAATCAAAGTGCTGAAGATCGACGTTACGCACCAATGAGTTCTATGATTCCAGGGGATGTTAACTTCAATCCTGCGGAGCATATGGATCTCACGGACTTTGGCTCATCAGACACTGTAGTATCTGAAAATCTCTATGCTTACCTGAACAATAGCTTCCGTAATCTGTCCCAAAAGGACAAATCTGAGTTGCTTTCAGCAGAAATGGAGAACATCAGGAAAATAAGCATGGGCTGCAAGTCCTACACTCTAGTTCAATGGGTTCTCAGTGTTCTGTGTGGTGGACAAGAGTCCATACTTCTACACTTGCAGGATTATCGTAAAGATGTACTCGACGCTACAACTGGAGCCTTCTCCGAATTTCCATTACTTGACCCCAACAACATCATGAAGTTTGTATATCAACTTAATGAGAAGATAGGGGTTATGTCAAATCGCGATCCCTATGCATACAGATCCAAGAAAGAGCTCATGCGAGAGGTCATTCAGGCCATGTGGCGCCATGTAACTGCCTCACAATGGCAAAACTATAGTGATGAACCAGCATCTGCTTTGCATGAAAAGATCTTTAAAATTACAGATGCTCTTCGCGTCTTTTATGGGAACTCCCATCATCGCGATAAACCCAGCTCGTTACAAGCTCTCGAAGCAACACAAGTTGGTCTCAGTCATGCCATCTATGACATAAAACTAATGATAGACATGTTTACATCCTTATACGCCGCCCACTATGCGGAACCGCCGGATATGAACGAATGTCTTTCACTAGATCTCGATAACACACAGCAATTCAAGCACCGAAGTAGGTTATCTCAAGCACAGTTCAGTCTCAGCCTGAAAAATGCTGGCATGTATCAGGTGGAAGAATTGGAGTCTTGTACTTTCTATCTGAATGACACTGACATGGACGAAGTTAACCAGCTCTACGACGCTTGTGACAGAGATGAAACCATATTGAGCTTATTAGATGAGACCACGGCAGCCTTCGCTGCCAATTGTGTGAGTGTGCATTTCACTGAAGAACAAATCATGATGGCAGGTGGAAATAAATCTGCTACTCCAGGGTTCAAGCCAAAGGCAACTAGCAACCGTCAAAAAGGCCGCCTTAAACTACGGAATCGCGGTAAAGGCGGTTTTGGTAGAGGCTCAGGCGGTTTTGGTAGAGGTGGAGGCAAATTGCACAGCACCTCTTCCTTCAACCAGATTGAAAGAAAGGTAGTGAACTTGTCCTCTAACGATGAAAATGATCCGATGCATAAACGCAAAGAAGCCTACATCGACAGGATGAAAACAGCTGTGAAGCATGCAGTACCAAGAAGCTCACAGCAGGCCAGAACCAGTCAAAGAGAGAGTGATTTTGGTGCAGCGCATCATAACGTGGATGTCCGCGATGAGTCGAATGTCCCAAAGACATCCATGGCGCTGCAGAAATTCATCTACACTCAGATCAAAAATGGTACATTTAACCAGCTTGATGATGATGTTAAGAAAGAATTGGAACAGCTACAAAAAGCCACCTTTAAGTCGCTAAAGACAGCAAATGTTTTGGAAGCGACAGACTTTCAGCCCGACGATGTTCCCGAGGAGACGATGGCAGCGGTGTATCATCAAACTGGGGGAGAGTTGTTCTCAGAAACAAAAGAGACAATACTCACCATGGAAGAGCTAGAGGAAGAAAGCAATGACTCCTCTTTCCCTGCAATTATGTTGACAGACACCGAGATGTCAAGTTTTCGGGATTAGATGCAGACGCTTCATCTGTCTGTATCTCTATCCCAAATGATGAAACAATAATGTCTGCTTTAATCGGTTCCTCTGCTATGCTTGTCTCTTTGGTGGATACACATCTCAGCCAAGATGGATCAGAATCTGGGCTGAGAGGGGGAGGAGTGATATCACCAACTTCGACACAAGGAGGTACGAGACACAGCACCCTCAACCAATCTTCAACATTATGAAGAAGGACCCAACAAATGTGCAGTACAAAAGTTACAAGGACTTCACTATAATTGCTTCTGAGACAACTCGAGCTATCTACTTTGCACAATTCAACTTCGTAAAGTCATCCTGGAAACCCAACGGTATACCACTAAATACAGGCATCTTCTACAGTGATAATGCCTATGTGGTAGCACTCTTTGCCTTTGGCTAGGGTCCGTACACAGAACGAACGGTTCATTATTCGGGATTCGGACAAATGATAATTGAGGGGGTTGAACGATGGTCGAACGATATCTGACGCTGCGTTCGGCATGTTCCGGGCCACTGTGGAAGAAACTGAGAGCACTTCGCCGTACGAAGTCGGGGTCGGCGGTCTCGAAAAGTCACTCCATGTCGAGCGAGAGGCAGCAGAAGTCGAACACGCCACGGTGGGCGCGTCGCGCGGCGCTGGGGGGCGGGAAACAGAGATCTCAGCTTCTGCGTGTTCCCCCACGAGACGGACTGAAGTTTCAGGATCTCTGACCCCGAGTTCCTACTGCGAACTACTCTCGTTTTCTTCCCCTGTGAACCATAACATGCCCAACGCAGCGCCAGAGATCGTTGGACTCGAAACTCAGCACGCTGAGATCTCGTCCGACCAATGGGATCAGCGGATTGGATTCTTGGATATATATATATATTTCGTTCTCTACATGTCGCGGTCGACTCCCCCCTGAAACTCCGTTTAATTCAGGGTTGACGTCTTCGGCCCCGGCGCCTGGCCGGACGTGTCCCAGGCCCCCCTGGGACGTGGGTGGCGCGGGGGCGCGCCCGCGGGGGACGGTCCTGGCCGCCTCCAGCGGAGCGAAGCGCTGGAACCATTGCGTAGCCAATCAGCGCCTCGCCTGAAATGCGCAATTGGCGCATTTCAGCCCAGATACAGCCGCTCGAAATCGACATCGGTGTCGATAGCGTCGTTTGCATGGTCTGCTGATCATGGGTTTTGGACCATGGCGCGCACTCTCTACTTCTTCGCGCACAGCCGAAGGTGCGCCGCGAACGTGGCCGGTTCTACGGGCAGCCCGTCGTCGTTGCCGCCGCAGCCCTTTAGTTGGGGGCCGTCGGTGGACGCTCGCGGAGTCGCTGAACGTCGGCGACTTCGTGGCGCTGGAGACGGGCGACTACTGGCGCCCGCAGCGCGAGGGCGGCGGCAGCACGCACGCCTTTTTGCTCGCGCGCGTCATGGAGCAGCGCGGGAGCGGCGGGAAGGGCTACGTCGTCGCGGACGACCGCGCGACGCGGACGCACGACAACGAGGAGTACCGCCCCGGGGACCCCGTCGTCCTGGTGCGCCTCTTCGACCGCACGGGCGCGGACACGCGCCGCTTCACCGTCCGCATCTACCGCGCGAACGGCAGGAGCGTTCTCCGAAAGCTCGACTCGGGCGACGGCCGCGAGGACCAGCCCGTCGTCGGCGGCACCACCGCCGTCGCGCCACGCGCGACGTACACGATCACCTCGGCCGCCGAGCGCGCGATCACGACCGC
>NW_008705597.1:278652-297362 GCF_000186865.1 Aureococcus anophagefferens
ACGCCGTCCCATCCGAGCCCCTGGCCGACGCCGTCCCTCGCGGACGTCCCCGGACTGGGGCGGACGCGTCGTGACCGCCCCCGGGACCACCCGGTATCGTTAGCAATTGTTTCGTACTTCTGGGGGGGGTCGACCGTGGTCAGAGCCCTTTACAGGACCATAGGCTCAGCCTACTGGACCTACCGCTACCCTGACTGACCTTCCCCACTGAGGAGGCTCTCCTCCTTTCTTTCTCCTTTCCTATCCCAAAGTACTGAGATCCTCCCTCCCTGGCGCTAACGCCAGTAGGTCAGTCCACGTAACTCTCGCAGCTGCCCCTGCGAGCTCACTTCAAGGCCACTACCCAGAGAAGCCTTCTCCCTCTGTTCTTTTGCCTGCACAAGCGACGTGCGTCGCAGTTTCGTGTTCTGCAGCCCGACGCGCAGCTCGTTCCTCTCGGGCCGGCTGCCCATTCAACACTCGCAACGACGACCCCGACGTCTGGAGTGCCGCGAGCGGCGAGGGCGCGGGGATCGGCACCAACATGACAGGGCTGGCAACGCGTGGGCGGGCGCGTACGAGGAGAAGCTCTTCAAGGCCGAGGCCACCGCCATCATCGGCGACTTCGCCGCGGCCGCGGCCGACGGCGACGACGCGCGGCTGTTTTTGTATTACGCGTCGCACCTGTCGCACACGCCGATGCAGGTGGAGCAACATGTGCTCGACGCGTTCCTCAACGAGAGCGCCACGCTGTCGCTGCCCGGTCTGGGCTACGCGGCCATGACCAACGCGCTCGACGCCGCGGTGGCGAACGTCACCGCGGGATGTGGGAGCGCACGCTGTTCGTCTTCTAGTCGGACAACGGCGGCCCAATCTACGCCGCGAACTTTCGAGCGACCGGCGGCTGCCCGAGCGCCATGCGGCCGGGGATGCATCCCTACGGGACCGGCGGGGCGGGAACCCTACCGCTCGACGTGCCTCGACTTTGGCGGCGCCGCGAACAACTGGCCGCTTCGCGGCGGCGAGGCCAGCTGCTGGGAGGGCGGCGTGCGCGTGGCTGGCTTCGTGAGCGGGGGTGCGCTGCCCGCGGCGCAGCGCGGCACGCGCTGCGCCGGACTGTTGCACACGGCGGACTGGTACGCAACCTTTGGCGCGGGGCTCGCCGGACTCGATCCAACCGACAAAGCCAACACAAGTTTTTTTTTTATAAAATAAAAATGATTTGCGTATGAACATATTAAACATAAATCTATATACTTATTTAAAATGGATGTCATGCATGTAATTAAGCGCGATAATTCCCGTGAAACTGTTTCTTTTGACAAGATAGCGAAGCGATTTAAACAATTGATTAATGGCGATTCTAAAAAGAAACCGTTGAAAGTAGATTGGATTTCACTTACTCAGAAGATTTGTGGTGAAATGTATTCTGGCGTTCATACTCACGAATTGGATGAACTTGCTGCTCAAACGTGTGCCTCTCTTATTACAGAATGTGCTTCAGGAGTGGTGTCATTGACACCACTCAACGGAGTGTCTGTCAATATTGTCTTCAACTCCGTTTCTATAGACGCGGGGCGCGGCGAGCGGGCTGCCCTCGATCGACTCGCTGGACATGTGGCTGATGGTGAGCGGTGCGAATGCGACGTCGAGCGGAAAGCCGGGGCCGCGCGCGCTAGTGACGGCGCGGTACAAGCTGCTGCTTGGAAACGCGGGCGCGCCCGGCCTGGGGATGGACGGCTGGACGGGCCCGCACTTTCCCAACGCGAAATCGATGGACCACACCTGGCCCCAGACTGCGGCGCGGGCCGCCTCTTCGATTTGCTGTTGGACCCGACGGAGCATCACACTGCCAAATACACCGTACTGTGTCATTCTTATTTCCCCCTGCGATATTGGTTGCTCTTGATTTGTTCTCGGTTCCTAGTTGCATGTATCTCGTAGATTATTGGCCCCCATATATATAGTTTGATTTATTTGATTTATTTATTTCTTTACTTCAGAGGCATGCAGATCGATCGACGCGATCTCGGAGCGATCGACACGGACACGCGCTCGGCGACGGACGCGTCCAGATTTAGGACAATGACGGGTCGACGACAAAGAGGCAGCTGCGCTGGCACCGAAACCGACGAGGTGACCTTAAGCTTCAGACCTCCTGCGCGGCCCGCTCGAGGCGCTGGGCGTCGACGGATTTAGGTCGGCAAGCACGCACCGCGCGATAGACGCGCGCACCATGACCAGAGGAGTGTCGCCGCTGCCCTCGATCAGGCGAAGGCACCAACGAGGTGCGTCGGATAGCGGCGTTTAACATATCCCGCCGGCGGGATATGTTAGCAAGGGCAAGTGGGCGCGGCCGACCTCGAGGCCCAGACGGACATCAGTTACGTCGGCGCGACCTCCAGGACGCCATCGTCCCCCGCGCCGAAGGCGAACGCGTGGCGGTTGAAGGCGAGGCGGGAGATGTCGGCGCCCGCCGCCGCGCAGAGGGGCGCCTTCGCCGCGAGGACGAGGTGGACGAGCCAGGCCTCGTTGTGGTCGAAGCCCGTCGTGCCCGGTCGGACGGAGATATCGCAGCCCTCGACGACGGGCGCGCCGAGGGGCGCGGTGTCGACGGCGCCACCGCGGGCACCGAGCGCGGCCTTGAGCTCCGCGAGCGTCGCCGGGTAGGCGTCGAACGCCGCGCGCGGCAGCGACAGCCACCACCAGCGCACCGTCGAGAGGTCCGACGCTCGGGCCGCCGCGGCGTCGAAGGGCAGGAAGCCGCCGCCGCCGCCGCGCGCGGCGCCGCGGTCCGCAAAGGCCCGGGCCGTCGCAAAGACGCGTTCGAAGGTCGCGCCGCGCGCGTAGTGGTACAGGTCGTAGCGCGCGTGCACGCCGTCGCGCGACGGCGCCAGGGACGCGAGCCGGAAGGACGGGTCGGCCCACAGGACGTCCGTGCGCGCGCAGACGACCGCGTCGAAGCCGCGCAGGGCGGCGCCGAAGCGGTCGACGGCGACCGCGAGCTGGGCCTCCGCGTGGGCGCCCCGGGGCGCCGCGGCGACGGCGGCGTCGGCGCAGCCGACGCCGCCGCCGCCGGACGTCGCAGTTCGCGCAGGCCAGGGCGAGGGTCTCCGTGAGATTCGTCGCCGCGTAGGGCGCCGCGGCCGCGAGATTCTCCGCGACGCCGCCGCAGCGATCGGCCACGGCGTCGAAGACGCACCGCGGCGCCGGCGACCCGGCGCAGCCGTTGGCGCGGTGCGCCGCCATCGTGGACCGGACGGCCGCCTCCACGGCGGCCGGCCATGCAGACGCGGGCAGCTCGTCGACGACCGCCGCCGCCGCCGCCCGACGTCCGGCGCCGCGTCGAGGCGCCACTCGACGCTGAGCGGCGCGTCCCCGAAGACGTTGGCGATCTGGACGGCGCACCACTCGGCGCGCGCCCAGGTCGCGAGGAGGACGAGGCTCCGCGCCGTCATCGGAGCGGCTGCCCTTGGCGCGGATTCCTCATCGTGTAATTACAGCCTACCTCAACCCTCGTACTCAACAACCGGACCAAGAGGTAGGCGGTAGACTACCCTCAGACAGCATGTAGTACCAACTAACTACCCCTGAGTCGCGACCTGCTCAAAATGAGTGGTCAAAACAGCTGCTGCAACATAGGGTCAACGAAGCCTGTGAACCACCCGCCCTGGCCAATCGGCAGCTGGAGGGCTGCTCGGCCACGACCTCCACTCGGTCGAAATTTATGATCGAGCGTCAAAATCACCAGTTTGCTCGAGTTCGAGATCCAAACTGGCCGATAGAGCCAAAACAAGCACATTTCCGGTGGAATCGAGTGGTCTCCCGCGGCTCCAGGGGCACTACCCCCACTACCACTACCACTACCTAACCCCATTCTCAGAGCACCCATCGCAGATCAACATGACATTAGTTATCGTATTTTGTGCATGCCTCTTGAACCGGACGCAGTGACCCGTCGAGCGCGCTTCCCCTTCAATAACTAGTCACAACTTTGTTTACCCCTTGGCCAAGCGCCCTTGTTTTGGACTTCCGGACCGTCGTCTTGAAGGCGATATGGTCGACAAACCCGCGCGCGTGAGCATTTGAAAACCTGAACACTGAACCTCCGCGGATGGGACATCGTGCGCCGGTGGGGTCCGTCTTACACCGCATCATCCATGGTCTCGTTCCGCCGGAAGCGCCACCGCTGGCACGTGCGCTGGGCGTTCGAGGGGTGGGAGCGCTGGCGCCGCCACCAGGACGCCCTCGACGACCAGAGCAGCGACAGCGACGACGACGACGAGTTCTTCGTTCCCGCGGCCGGCGACGCGGCCAACGGCGCGGCGCCGTCCTCCTCCTCGTCGTCCTCCTCCGGTGAGCATGACGAGGATCATCAGAAGGAGGTAAAAGCGGCCTACAACGCCGCGGTGCAGCGACACGAACAGGAGCAGGAAGAGTGGCTGAGCAAGCATATCAGACAGTAAATTGCGATTTCGTTGCCTTTGGTGTATTCTTATGGGAGACTTCCTTCTTAAGTACGCTCTCGCTCCCACTTAAACTGCCCCTTTAGAGCACCGCAGCTGCTTTTTCCGTTTCTGTTAGCTGCGGATCAGATTTGTGATTCTGCACGTGTCGCGCAATGTCTTTCATCTTGTTCGCGGCGCATAGGATTAGCAGGCTACCCACAACAAGGGGAACAGCGGTCCTCTGGTCATTGCGGGCACCAGAAGAGCCGCGATGGTGGCGTTTCAGCGCACACCAACGACCTGTTAACAACATGAAAGAAACCTATGCGTGCAACTATGTGTAGCAGGCACTCTTTATGATAAAAACTTGGACACTGACGGCGATCACAAAAGAAAATGACACACAGGGTATGCCAACTAAAGTAACATAGAGTATCACAGAAATGGCAGAAAGTCGACCCTGTTTGTCTATTGGAGCTTGGCTCGTCCACATGGCGCCAAGTGGTATTGTCGCACCTGGAAGAACAAGACAGCAAAGAATGCTTATTAGTAGAAAACCCCAGAGAGTGCTTGAAAAAGCGCCCCCAAGGCAGATCAGGGAAAGA
Source organism: Aureococcus anophagefferens (assembly GCF_000186865.1). Lineage (NCBI taxonomy): Eukaryota > Pelagophyceae > Pelagomonadales > Pelagomonadaceae > Aureococcus > Aureococcus anophagefferens. The sequence goes on from NW_008705597.1 coordinate 283,685, forward strand.
AGAGCTTGATAGTACGGCATCACATATATTTCAGTCTTGTTCCCATGTCTAAAATGTCTCCACCACAAGTAGGTCCCAATGCTTGTAGGAGCAATCAAAACAAGGCCAAATTCAGCACGTAGCTTGGCGTTTGGATCAAACTTGTATTGAAATACATTGAAAATAGTGAAGAAGTAAATAGTCATACCCCATGAAAACAACAAAAAAAAGATAGTCAGATCAACAAGCAACTTCTCACCGGTCCGCCATCTTGCTAGCTGGTCGCGAAATCCAAACCACACTTCGCCTCGTGCCCCACGAATGGCAGCTGACAGAATCACAAGGGGAGGCAAATTGGTGTTGTGGGGTTTAGACTCAGGTAGAAGTACTACGAGAAACTGAGAAACAAACAAGACCGATAGCGCGATATATATTGCATGACGGATTGAGAGAGCCTCGCTAGAAAGAACCAAGCTGCCGACGATGTGCCCAACAACAGAACCAGCGCCAGTGTACACACCGGTGAACACGCCGCCGACTTGGATGTGACGAAGTCCAGCTTCAGAGCAAGCAGTCTTGCTCAACAATTCTGCTCCTGCATTGTTAGAATTGGGATCACGATGTGTCGAATCCAAGTGCAGGGTGAGATCAAACAAGTAAAGAGTTTTAGCAAAATCGTGCAAATTCAAGATTGCTCGAACCCCATACAGTGCCAGGATCAAATGCATATCTTTACTCCAGCAAATTACAATCCAGAGAAGAATTTCAACCAGTTGGCTAATAACGATGCACGGGACTCGAGGCAATCTATCAACAACTTCTCCGTGAAACTGCACGAGGCAGATACGCGGAAGTGTATGATACATATATGCCAATGAGACAAAAGTCGCAAGTCTTCCAGGGTTGTTATTGCATACGTTAGCGATGATGTAGCTCAAAAGTGGAGGAGCAAGCATACCAGAGCCAAATCCAGACGCAAGGCAGTACCGAAGGTAGGGCTTGAGGCTCGCCGGACAAAGGGCATTATTCAACTCACTAATCTCTCTAACAGGTCCAGGATTTGAGGCGAACATCTAGGGTTTAGTTTTAAAAAAGAAAGAGGAATTTGCCAGGAACAATACCTCCCCGCAAATATCGGTGTCGGTGGAGCCGGTCGTCATTACGCGGGAGTCCAATCCGGACGGTACAGAGCGATTGCGCGGAGGGAAGTATTTTGAGAGACAATCCGCAGATGCATGCTTGTATAGACCAAATGGGTTCTTCTAGGAGTCGAAATCCGGGCAGCGAAGACGGGAGGCGGAGGAGTCAGGGAATAATTATTCGTTTCCGTCCACTTTGCCTTTCGTACCCACTAGCCTGAGCTAAAGGAAGCAGTAAACTCCTCCCGCAAGGGGGAGGCTTGGTAGCTGGGACGGAGGCGGGTAGGGTAGGGCGGGTGCTTCATTTGAGCCGAAGGAAGCGGAGAGGACCACCGCAGCCAGCATTTTTATTTAGCTGGATGATGATAGGAGGTCTAAACTCACTAACTCGTTACCGGAAACATATTGTACTGCCGTGAATGCAATTTTGGTCTCGGCGGGACGCGCCCCCGGGGCGGGGGGCTGGTCCTTTTTTTTGTTTCCGTATTCTTCCTCCAAAAGGAGCGGTTTCACGGCACGAATTCCAAGCCTCTACATCGCTGACCAAAAGCCGGAGAAATTCAATGGAGTCCTCAAACTCCTGCCCCTAACCGCCCATTCATGCCAGTTATGGCGGACGCGAGAGGAGCTAGGGGTTGCCATTATTTTCGGTAGTATCTTAGAATCCGCTACATCAAAGATGAGATGCTGGAGCCCGTCCCCTCCAAATACTTGCCAAGTATGTCAGTGACTAAGGCATCGTCCAATTCATCGAGCTCAATTTCACCTGTCATGTCCTTGTCGTAATTTGAAAATGTAGTATCAATCAACGTTCGTAGCAACTTGTTTCCACCGTCCTCGTCATCAGATGTGGGTAGAGGAAACTCACTTGCAACAGCGGTGATTGCCACGAATCTCGTCAATTCCAGCTTGTCAACACCGCCAGACCTGGGAGTTAGCGATGCGACGATTTAGCGGTCGACACGTACCGATTGTCGTCCAACTGCGTCCAAAAAGTATGCAAACTCAAATCAAAATCTTGGCCCCGTGCCATCGCGCAAGCTGCGAAGATGGTTGCCAGCAGGATCATGAAGGGAATGTTCTATACGGAGTATCGTTCTCTCGGGCGCCTATATTCGCGAAGGGAGCGTTAGCCGATCCATTGGGTCATTTAGCGTTGAATCGCTGTCCGAAGGCTAGCCCCACTAGGGTAACACCCTGTGTGCCACCTACTATGGGTTGTTCCACCGTGCTAACACTGCCCCCCGTGTAACGGGGCTACCTGCAGTTCGTCGGACTCTGAGCCTCCCGGGACACCCCGCCCCGAGGCCGCGACCGCGCGTCGCGCGCCGGCGAGGCCGCGGCGGCTAGCACACCGCAGCCCTCGGGCAGCGCGGCGCGGCGCGCCCTGACGCGGCGCGACCGGCGGCCCCAGAGGCGCCACCGCTACCCCAGATGGCAGCCCCAGAGGCGCCGAAGACCAATCTAGCGACGCTGTTCGGCAATGCATAGAGTCGACTCCAGGCGCTGTCAAGGTTTCTTCAACGAATGGCCCCGAGCGTATGGCTGCAAAGCCCTGCTTCTCACGATTCCGCAAATCCAAAAATCTCGCGAATCGATGAGGTTTGAGCTGAGTTATGAGCATCTGAATGGCTGCCGCAGTGGGCCGAAATGTATGTCAGAAGCTGCTCCGGTGCGAGGGTTAGTCCTGGCTCCGGCCACGCGGACTTCGCGGGAGACTGCCTGATACTTCGCGGGAGACTGCCTGATACTTCGCGGGAGACTGCCTGATACTTTGCGGGAGACTGCCTGATACTTTGCGGAGACTGCCTGATACTTCGCAGGAGACCGCCTGATACTTCGCGGGATGTTTCCGTTTCTACGCGGCCGCGGAGCGACGCGCGGCCGCCGCGCGGAACGCGATCATCGAGTGGTCGGTTTGGACGTCGGATGGGAACCCATCCGACGCGTCGGACTTGTCTTAGAACGCGTCACTACGGGTCGTTTCTACGGAGACGATTTTACTGGGGGAGCCTCCTCAGAGCCGGAGCCTCTTGGGCGCGGCGGACAGACGCTCTTCGACGCGGCCTCTGTTGCGGGCCGCGGAGCTCCCGGAGGCGCTGGAAATGACGCCCCCACACCCACCTTGCAAGGCAAGCCACGCAGCGTCCGCGTTCGCGCGATCTCGTCGAACGTCGTGGCGAAATCGACGACGTCGTCTTCGAGGGAGAGAATCCGGTTCGCTCGACAGTTTCCACCTGCTTCCACCCCGCGAAACTGGGCGCAGAGGCCGAGGGAAAGGGGTTCGTTCGAGCGAGCGACCCGCTGGGGCGGGCGGCGCCGGGCGCCGGGCGCATCCGGGCCCGACGTCGCTTGTCGTCGAGAACCCGTCCGGCGGGCGCTTTGAGAGTGTTCCACCTGTCTCCACCCCGCGAAACTGGGCGGAGAGGCCGAGGGAAGGGGGCTCGTTCGAGCGGGCGAAACGCTGGGTCGGGGCAGTCCGGGGCACGGGGGACCCGGGGTGTGCCGCGGGCCTCGTTCGGGCGTGCGCTCGTCGGGCTACTTCGGGGCCGCGGGGCCGTAGCCGGGGGGCCGTGAAGCGGTCGCAGCCCTGGGGGAACTCGGGGTTCCTCGAGGGGCACGTCTCCTTCGAGACCTCGTCCCCGGCGCAGGCCTCGCGCGCGCGCGCGGGAACCCGACGCCTGCGACGACGACGACGACCCCGGGGACGAAGACGACGCCGTCCACTGCGGCTGCTGCTCGAAGATCCTGGCTCCCACCGACGAGCCGTGCGACAGCTGCGGCGCCATCATCTGCTCCGCTAACATATCCCGCCGGCGGGATATGTTAAATGAACGTTCCCGGAACGTTCCGTGAAGTGCAAGGTTTGAGTTGAAGTCTTGCACTCAACGTTGAGTGCAAGCTTTGAAGTTGAAGCCGCGGCGCGCGAGCGAGCCGTTCGCGCGCGCGTGGCGGAGCCGTGGCGGAGCGCGCGGGCGAGCCGTTAGCGGCGCAAAATAAAATCGAAAAAAGATAAAAGAAATTTCCTTGGTTTTCTACAAGTTTTTTATTGGCTGATTAATTATATCCACAGCGGCTCGCAGATGGCTGCCACGGGCAGCCCGTCGTCGACGCGTACGCGGCGCGGCGGCGAGAGCTCAGATGACGTGTATCAGCGTTTGCGCGCCGTCGTGGACAGCGTGTCACACGACGTTGCCGCCGATGCTGTACCGCTAGCAAGCTGTGCGAACTTGGAGAAATTGAAAAGGTATTTTTCCCGGTTCGAGATGCTGTTACGAATTATCAAAACAACGGAGAAGAGACCGTTGAGGAGAGAAAGAGAGGAGAGAGAGCACGGTTCGACGCGCTCGGGTCGCCGCCGATTTCCTTTTCTTTTTTTTCTTTTTCCTCCCGGGGCCCATGCACCGCACGGACGTCGCCGTCCTCTAGGGAGGCAGCCTAGTGGGGCTGCCCTGCCGTGCGAGGGTGAACTATCGAGGTTACGCAGTGGCGGTACACCGGCGTCTCTGTTATCCTCACGTCACCGCAGCTGCCGTATATAATAAATACATACGGGGGCCGGGGCTACTGGACGAACGGGCAGAGGATCTGCCTCACTAGGTCCAGGAAGACTCTCCGTCTATCACAGTGCGAGAAGCAGCTATAACAGGGTTGGAAAGTATTAGGAAGGGAAGGGATATTTGGTGGCTCTGTACCAGCGAACCACTAGGGAGATATAAAATTCTCTATCTCTCTATATCAGCCAGGATATTCAGGATACAGAGGAGAGAGACAGAAGATATATCTCGTACTCGAGTACGAGTTATCGTCTGTCGCTGACATCCTCTTCTATTATTGTGCGCCTGAGCGCACCCCAGGAAAATCTTCTTTTGGGGGGGAGTGGGGCATATGTCAGGGAGTAATCCGGCGCCTAGGCCGCCGCCAAGAGGGTCTTATTCTTTGTCGGCCGGCGCTGGTGCGGGCGGGGCGGCCCCAGCCCCGGCACCAGGTGCGGCAGCAGAGGAAGGGGGGGCGGAAGCCCCGGCAGAGGCTCGCGCGGAGACCGCCGAGCCAGCGGCCACGAGCACTTTTGTGGCGCGGGTTGCCGCGTCACCGGGCGTGAACGTGGGCGTCGAAGTGCGGATTAAGGCGACAGACGAGAGGTTTATTGAAGGGGTGGTTACCGGGCGGCGCAACGTGGATGACAGCTATCCAGTGGCGCCGCTGGGCCTTAGTGGGGAGCGCGGTCTCGTATCAAATATGATGCACGGGCAGCACTTCCTCACGGTGGCCGAGTATGAGCGGGATTATACGAGTTGGCGAGGCTCACTACCGGGCAGCGCGCCCTCGGTGCCGCGGATAGCGACGCGGGACGCTCCGGTAGCCCGGGCGCCTGCTCGGTATACCAGCGAAACGGTACCTCCGGGTTTCGGGTTCAGCGAGGGCGGTTTCGTGAGCAAAGTCTTTGGATGCGCAGCGGAGCATGTGGACAAGTGTTGGCCGCCCTTTCTGCTCCTAGCTCAAAGCGTGGCTAAGGAATTCTTGGAGCAGGACGTTCTGACGCTGGTGGCAGCTGTGGAACAGGCCCTCGAAGGTGGCGAGGGCGTTGCTTTGGCACCCCCGGTTTTCGGTCTCTTCGATGATACCGAGAGCGTACTGCGAGGGCACGTGCTGCGGCTGGGGGCAGCTCTGAAGGAGGTGGCTACAAGGAAGGCCAAGAAGCAAAGAATCGAGGATCCAGGCTCGCGTCAGCCTGGGTCTTTAGGGCTCAAGGTGATGGAAGAGCTGTTGGGCGGGTCTCTGTCTCCGAAGGCCAAGGCGCTGTGCGCCGGGCTGGAGGACGCGGGTCGCACTATGACGGCAGCGAAAGCAGTGCTGGGCAAGCCGCCGGAGGACGACTTTGGCCGAGCTCTGCAGCGGGTAGCGCGGTCCACGGGGCCTTGCGACGTGGTCGCAAAAGGAACCTTTGGCAATACACTGGTCACCCTTCGAAAGGGCGCGGAGGACGGGATGGAGGAGCTGGCGCACAGGTCTAATTTTGGCAAGGTGCCGCCGAGCGGCGTGCGCGCGGGTCCGGCGTCCAAGAAAGGGGTGACTTTAAATTCGGTCCTGCGGACGGGGTCGATCGAGGGGCTGCATTACAGTGTCGCTTTGGCTTTCAGCGAAGGGGGGTACCAGGACTGGTTCGGAACCCACCGCTTTGATCGCGCGGCGGCGGCGGATCCGAAGCGGCCGTGTGGGCCGCCTGAGGCGCAAAACGTCCTGCGGGCAATTGTGCGGCATGTGGTGCAACCGGAATTTTGTGTCGCCGTTAGACCAGAACGGACCGATGGAATTTATAACTAGCCTTTCCAAGGACATGCCCCACGACTGCCAGGTGCGGACTTACGCCCTAGGTCATGACCGCTAGGTGCTCGAGCGTCTGCGCGCCATCCCCGAGGACGTCGCGCTCGTCGTCCGCGGTCGTCCGCGCGGAGGCCTCCCGGACCGCGAGCCGGATGGCGGCGCGCAGGTCGTGGTGGAGGTCCTGGAAGTCGGCGGCGCGCCTGCGCACGTCCAACTCGCTCTCGATGGACGGCTGGAAGAGGAGGCCCACGACGAGGTCGGCCTTGTCGCGGTCCGCGGGGCCGGCGTCGCGGAACGCGGGGTCGTCGTGGAGCAGCGCGAGCACCGCGCGCTCGGCGCGCGCGAAGTGGTCTTCGACGCCCTCGGTGGCGCCCTCGAGCTCGGCCACGGCGCCGTCCTCGTCCTCCACGAGCACGGGGCGGGCGGCGTCGGCTTCGCGGCGCGCCCGAGCCAGGAACTCCGGCCCTCGCAGGTCGACCGTCGGCTCTGCGTGGACCGCGGCGAGCGTGCACGGCGGCGGCGGCGTGGAGCCGGCGTCCGCGGCCATGAGCTCGTCGAGGAGCTCGTCGCGGCGCGGCGCGGCGCGGCGCGGCCGCCGCGGCCGCCGCGGCCCGCCCAGGAGGTCCTCGTCGTCGCTGTCGTCGTCGGCGACCGCGGCGGACGGCGCGGAAGCCGTGGCCGCCACCGCCGGCGTGGCGTCGCGCGCCGGGAGCGCCGCGTCGCGCGCCGGGAGCGCCGCGTCCGGCGCCGAGAGCGACGCGTCCGGCGCCGGGGCCGCCGGCGCCGGGGGCGCGGGCGCGGGCGCGGGCGCGGCGGCGGCCGCGCTCGAAGCGGGCGCCGACAGCTGCTCCATGGACGTGAAGACGAAGGACACGAGCGGCGTGTTCGCCGCCGTCGTGACGAGCGGCGCGTCCTCCGACACCATCGCGTCGTCGTCGTCGTCGTCGCCGTCGGAGCCTTCCGCGGCCGCGCCGGAGAGCGCGAGCGTCTCGCGGATTCGGAGCTTCGCGTCGAGGAGGTCGCCGAGCCACGAGGCGCGGCCCTCGCGGGGGATCTCGGAGGCGGCGCGCGCGCTCCAGCGGCTCGGGTCGTGGTGCTCGGGCACGGGCGCGCGCGGGCCGGCGCTCGCGTCGGCGGCGGCCAGATCGTCGTCGGAATCTTCGCCGAGCTCGTCGAAGTCGCCGCCGCCGCGGTCGTGGAGGCGCGACGGGGACTCGCTCCGCGAGAAGATCTCGGTTCGGTCCGGGCTCGTGGGCGGCGGGAAGCCGCCCTGGGTGAGGATCGCGCAGAGGCCGTCCTTCTCGGCCTGGCGCCCGACGATCGTCTCCTCGATCGTGCCCCGGCCCACGAGGCGGATGACCGTGCACGCCCGCGACTGGCCGATGCGGTGGATGCGCATGGCGGCCTGCTCGTCCTGCGCCGGGTTCCACGAGGGGTTCAGCAACATCATGAAGTTCGCGCCGATGAGCGTAACGCCCTCGAGGTTTTGGACCGTCGCGAGCATGCACCGCGCGTCGAGCTCGTTCAGGGACCGCCGGTTTGCCGAGCGCGTCGCGGCCGACTGCTCGCCCGTGTGCCAGACGCAGAAGCGCGGCGCCGACCAACGGGACCTGCGGCGGGGCGGGCCGGTCGCGCGTGCGGCGACCCCCGCGACGCGGACGCTGGTTCGCGACCGGATCCAGTTCGCGATGATGACCAGCGGCATCTTGAACGACGACGCGACCACGACCTTGCCGCGAGTCCTGGTCAAAATGTGGGTCAAAATCACGGCCGCGGCCTGCAGCTTGCCGCTGAGCTCGAGCACGCGGTCGGGCCTCTCGGGCCAGGGCCGGAAGACGCGGTCCGCCGACAGCTTCTCCGCGCCCGAGTTCAGCAGCGACGCGTGCACGCAGAGCTTCTGGAGCGCGCCGACGAGCACGAGGGCCTTCGCCGTCGCCGCCCCGCCCCGCGCCGCGGCGCGTTCGCAGACGTGGTCGTAGAGCTGCTTCTCCGCCGGCGTGAGCTCGACGACGACAATGTGCGTCGTCTGCGGCGGCAGCGCGAGCGCTTGCGTCTCTCGCCGCAGGTGCAGGCCGCCGAGCGTGTTCTGGAGCCACGACCACGCGCGCTCCGCGACGAACGCGCGGCCTGGGCTCGCGCCGACGACGCGACCTTGGTCGATGCGCGCGAGGAGAACGTAGGGCAGAGTCGCCGGGTCCAGGAGCAGGAGGAGCGTGTGGAGCTCGGAGAGGTCGTTGCTCATTGGCGTCGCCGTGAGCAGGAGCAGGCGGCGGCGCCGAAGGCTGGACGCGACGGTGGACTGCTTCGTGCCGGGGTTCTTGAGCCTGTGGGCCTCGTCGAAGACCTCCTCGCCTCGTCGAAGACGAGGAGGTCGAGCATGGCCGTGAAGGCCTTCGCGTGCCGCACCATGGCCTCGTAGCTGATGACCGCGACGAGCGGCGCCGACGTCGTCGCCAGCCGCCGCAGGACCTCCGCGACGGACAGCGCGCGGGAGTCGCCGTCGGCGGTGACGATGGCCGGGGCCTCGGTGCCGAGGAACTTGCGGAACTCGGCGAGCCAGACGGGCACGACGGTGGCCGGCGCGACGACCAGGACCCGCGTCGCCGCGGCGCCTGCGCCGTCTTGCCCATGCCCGGCGCGTCGCCGAGGATCGCCGCGCGCCGCGCGAGCACGAACTCGACGCCCTCGCGCTGGTGCGGCTTCAGCGCGTCCGCGAGGCCTCGCGGCACGTCGCGGAGCGCGGGCGCCGGCGGCGGCCGCGCGCGGACCGGCGGATCGCCGCGCGTCGGCTCGGCGGCAGGCGCGGGGACGAGTCCGCGAGGAGGGTCTGGGGCGTCAAAACGAGGCGAAAATCCGGCTCCTGCCGCGCGCGCGGGTCCGGGAGCGGAGGCAGAAGCGTTTCCGCGGTGTCGGTCGCGGCTCCCTCGCCGTCACCGGGGCGCGCCGACGCGCCTGGAGCGGGATCGGGGCCGCCCATGACATGGTCGCCGCGGGCCCGCCCCTCGCCGGCAGTGTCGACGGCCGGAACACTGCCTACGAAGCGCACGAGGTGGGGTCCGCGCCGCGCGTCGTCGCGCGCCCCGAACGTCGCCCATGGGCCGCGAGAATTTTGCGCACCTGGTGCGCCCGACTGCGTATCACGTGGCGAAGCCATGGCGCACGGCGCGGGGTCCCAGGAGGCGATTTCCAGCGAGGCGCTCCGGGAGCAGCTCCTCACATGCCTCTCCTGTGCCTCGCCGGGGGGAACTCACGACCAACCTCCGCCGCGACGGCTACCTAGGGGCGGCCTGGCTCGGCTCGCCGAGGTACCCCACGAACCCCCCTGGATAAGAGCCTGAAGTTATGACCTCAGGCGCCCGAGGGTAAGGGAGCGGCATTGTCTACTCATGCCAGATACTATCTCTCTAGACATTTAACCCAAAAATCTTGGGTTGTTTGTGTTGGATTTAAGTGTGGGTAACACACTCAACTCATCAATATTGATAATGTTGATATTAAATGTTTGAAAGTTGATGCAGCATTTCCCGATTCCCTAATGAAAGATCTTGGACGTGCCGGGCAACTTGGCTTGTCAGTACCTTTTTGTCTGTTTCGGCGTATTTTCCTGCATCTTGCTGAGCCATGGCTTCCCCCCCGGGACGCACAGACATTGCGTGCGTGAAGCTTTGGCTATTGTTATCATTCTTTAAGGTACCTTGAATGGCTTTTCGTGCGAATGTCTACTGATCCTGGAACACCACAGCATAGTTGTGTATAGAGCTGGATATATATATAACAATACATACTACAACAACAAATCCAGTGAGTAAACGAGACTTGTAATGACTTTCTGCTATCGCCGTGTCGTCCCTTTTGTATTCTGATTGGGAATCTTCCCTACGGAAGGGAATCACGGGAAAGCTCGCGAGAAAGGCTTCATACTCCGCACAAGTCCCGCATCTTTTGTTGCAATATGATCCAAAAGGGCCATGCGGTGACAATGAAGTGTGACATGTTGTATCGTCCATTGAAGTTAAAATCTCGCAACATTCAGTAGAGGTCTGTGCCAGACTGCAAACCACATAGAACTCCAAGGAGTCCTTTATCTCCCCATCATCACATGTTGATGTCGGTTTGTTTGAGCTCGGTTCGTGTGATGGCGGGGGACTGATAGTGGGAGCAGTAGTCGAGGGGCAAAATGAAGGAACGGGTGAAGGTGGTGTTGTTGGTGCTGAGGATAACGTCGGAACGAGAGTTGGTTCTTTAGTGTAGGATGGAAATAGACTAGGACCATGGCTTGTAGTCGGATTCGGTGATGGTTCTGAACTAGGAAAATTTGTGATGGGAGTTGGCTCTGGAGAGGGCAATATTGTAGGAGCATCCGAACAAACACCCTCATGCAGGTTGCCGCGCATTGAATACACGCTATTTCGATTGCCATAGCTACCATTGAAAATTGATCCAGAGTAATCTTGTATAGAGTACTTCACATAGGTAGCATCTGCCCAGGCTGTTCCACTACAGCACTGAAATCTGTAACAGCCATCATCTAGACAGAATTCGACCACTTTGAGAAGACGGGTCTCAGCAGTGCCAGAGTCTTGATAATTAGCAAAACTTAAGAGTCTACGATCCCACCTATCTCTGATCTCAAACAACAGGCCCATCCAGCCTTTATCTGCGTCGCCATGCATTGTCAGATTGTAGCACGATGGTGCATTCGAGGGGGGATAACTTAAAGAGGGATAAAAAGACGGCGTCGCGAGATTCACCGGTGATGCATTTGCGGAAGGCCGCGTCGGCACCATTGATGGTTCTTGTGCATGACATAGATGAGTAATAACATAAAATTCCATTATCACTAGCATGATTCCCGCTCGAGAATGAAAAACTTTAGCAGCAAATTTTCATAAGGGAGCAATTTAATGTTCCCGCGTATCCGTGTCACCCGGTGTCACCCGCTCCCCTCAGGAGGAAGATTCTCCTGTATCTGCCCCACTGTGCTTATTCTCCCTTTTCTCCCTACCTTGCAGTCTCATATCTTCATGAGACTGAGGTCCCCACTTTAGTATGGGGGTCCTTCCTCCTTTTTCCCAATTTCCTTCCCTTTCTCTCTTTCTTTTCCACTTTAAGACAGTATAGAGTAACCCTCTCCTGTTGGGAATCAGGGCTGCTCAGCAGCCCCATCTCACTTTTCCATTTTCAGTCTAAGTCAGGAACACTGCCATTTCCCCTCAAGGGTTATGGGCCCACAGCGTTAATCCTGACCCAAGACTCTTTACCTTCGTTACATGGTAGATTAGCTAATTACAGCGGAACTTCGGAAAATTCGCTTAACAGGCTAACACTTTAAGGATCTCTTCTCGTAACAGAAATATGGGGGATGCAGATCAAGGGGGTAGACGTAACCCCGCGCGTGCCGCAAGGGCTCCTCGACCGCAAGAACCCGAAGGTGGTGAACCCGAAGGAGATGAACCACCCCAAGACCAACCCGAGCCAACAGAAGAAGAGCTGGCTCAGCAAGAAGCAGCTCGTCAAGAAGCAACTCGTCGGGATGCAGAAGCTCTTGCAGCAGCTGAGCGAGAGGCAGAAAGACAAGAACATCAGGATGAAATTACCAGAATGCAAGCTGAAATCGATACTCTCAGACAGCAGTCACCAGAGGAACGCAGGAATACAGATGGCATAACTTTAATTGGCAATGCTGTGAGAACCATGACTAGTATCTTGCGTCAAAATACAAATATCAGCAAAAAGCAATTGGAATTCCAGGAACTTCTTAATGCCGATGCTACAGCAGACGCCATGCTGAAGCAGCAGCAACTAACTGACCCAACTATGGGCAACTCTAGCTGGTACACTGGTGTACTTAGTTCGGAACAATCCAGACATTTTTCCAAGGGTATCATCACCAGTAAGGAGTTTAGCTATTCTAAGGCTAATAATGAGTTTCAGAAGGCAAGTAAACCAAACGACATGCATTTTCCGAGGAGTTTGGAGGATCTACCGGATACAACAGAAGCCTGGAAAGCAAGCTTCAATGACTCATTACAGCAAATTGTGATGGAGTCACCAGACTATCATGCGTATGTTACCACTAGCTCAAAAGTTACCGATTATATCAACTCACGAATTGAAATTCGAATGAAAGAAATTCGCAATCATGATTCAACTAAGAACTTCGAATTTGATAAACTCCAAGACCTTCAGATTCCACCGGTAGAGGGTGCACACATGTTGTCTGCTGTACTTGTCAAAGATGTCGGTGAGTTCCCTCCGCGAGTTACTACACCAGGCTGGCAATTTGGTGTACTTGAACCTGTTTATTATAATGATGGATCAAGCGCTGATCAACGCACCTTATTGTGCATACCCAGCAATTTCTCATCCTTGAATCTTACTGATCATCCGCCTTTCATTCCCTTCAATGACTATACTCGCAGATATTACGACCATCTCCTTCACAAAGTCCAAGGTGATCGAGAATACTGTCCTAATCCTCGTAGGGTACCGGGGTCTCCACACTTCTGTGATAGAGATCACATGGACCTTGAAGAATTCAATGCGTTTGATAAGAAATTGTTTGACCTGTTCATGAGCTGGCTCAAGAAGTCGATGACAGCCATACAGCAGCCAGCTAAGATTTCCGAGATTGAGATTTTCGAAAAGAAGCTCCGGCGGACCAATAATTGCTGCCTGATTTATGCAGCTCTGCAATGGACCAATCTATATCTTTGCGGAAACTCAAATGTTGTTGCCATCAACATTCGAAATCATGTTAATCAAGTGAAACATCGAGCTATGAGGGACTGGCCTAATGCCGATCTATGCCATATACTGGCCTTCTACCTCACTGCAGAGGACAAGATTAAGATATTTTCTCCACGGAATGTATCCCACCACTTGAACATGGAAGATCTGTTACAGGAAACTATCGATCAAATAGGCAAACATGTCACTGAAGCGGCATGGGAACGCGCAAACGGAGATAAATCCACTTTCATGCACAAGATGATTAAGGCAGCGGAAGGCCTTGGTCAATGGTTCAACAATTCAGTCGACAAGAAGTCACCAGAGTCGATGCGAAACTTGGATCAAGCTGTCCCAGGTTTGTCGCAAGCTGTTGGATCAATGCAGAACCTTCTAGCGTTCTTTCAGCATATCTACAGCTCTCATGGTGTCACCATTGGTCCTACCCCTGACAGATTTACAGTCAAATGCCATCGAGCTCACACTAGCTTGCAAAGATAAGTCGA
>NW_008705597.1:297412-298335 GCF_000186865.1 Aureococcus anophagefferens
CTAGCCTTTCCAAGGACATGCCCCACGACTGCCAGGTGCGGACTTACGCCCTAGGTCATGACCGCTAGGTGCTCGAGCGTCTGCGCGCCATCCCCGAGGACGTCGCGCTCGTCGTCCGCGGTCGTCCGCGCGGAGGCCTCCCGGACCGCGAGCCGGATGGCGGCGCGCAGGTCGTGGTGGAGGTCCTGGAAGTCGGCGGCGCGCCTGCGCACGTCCAACTCGCTCTCGATGGACGGCTGGAAGAGGAGGCCCACGACGAGGTCGGCCTTGTCGCGGTCCGCGGGGCCGGCGTCGCGGAACGCGGGGTCGTCGTGGAGCAGCGCGAGCACCGCGCGCTCGGCGCGCGCGAAGTGGTCTTCGACGCCCTCGGTGGCGCCCTCGAGCTCGGCCACGGCGCCGTCCTCGTCCTCCACGAGCACGGGGCGGGCGGCGTCGGCTTCGCGGCGCGCCCGAGCCAGGAACTCCGGCCCTCGCAGGTCGACCGTCGGCTCTGCGTGGACCGCGGCGAGCGTGCACGGCGGCGGCGGCGTGGAGCCGGCGTCCGCGGCCATGAGCTCGTCGAGGAGCTCGTCGCGGCGCGGCGCGGCGCGGCGCGGCCGCCGCGGCCGCCGCGGCCCGCCCAGGAGGTCCTCGTCGTCGCTGTCGTCGTCGGCGACCGCGGCGGACGGCGCGGAAGCCGTGGCCGCCACCGCCGGCGTGGCGTCGCGCGCCGGGAGCGCCGCGTCGCGCGCCGGGAGCGCCGCGTCCGGCGCCGAGAGCGACGCGTCCGGCGCCGGGGCCGCCGGCGCCGGGGGCGCGGGCGCGGGCGCGGGCGCGGCGGCGGCCGCGCTCGAAGCGGGCGCCGACAGCTGCTCCATGGACGTGAAGACGAAGGACACGAGCGGCGTGTTCGCCGCCGTCGTGACGAGCGGCGCGTCCTCCGA
>NW_008705597.1:300357-301612 GCF_000186865.1 Aureococcus anophagefferens
ATCCAAAGTGTATTTAAAGAGTACTTGTAACGCGCGCGCGCGCATGTGGAGGCCGCGCGCGTCCCGCGTCCCGCGTCGCACCGGGAGTCGGGAATAGGTGCCATGGAGCACGGCGGTGTCCTCGTCGAGTCGGGCCGCGCCCGGCGTTCGTCGGCGGAACCGCGGCCGCACGGTGGCGGCTCCTGCAGCGGCACCGGCGACTCCCGGTCGAACCGCGGCGCCGCGCGGTCCTAGAGCGCGGTCCCACGCGCGCGGTGTGGCAATTCAGCGATCGCCCAGCGGCGCGTGGCGCGGCAACTTGAAGGCAACCAACGACAAAGGAGCTCGTTGATTGGTCGGGAGGTGGGTGGGTGGGCGCCGGTGGCCGGCACCAAGAACCGGGGATGGTGTCTGGTAATTTTTTTTTGGGGGCCTTAAACACCCAACACCATCAACCCATCAACACCATCAACAGGTAGACACACACCTATCGTCGCCCCCGCCGGCTCGCGCATACCGGAAGCGCCGCGCGCGCGCGCACCGTCGTCGCCCACGACGCGCGCGCTCAGGCATCATGCCGTCGATGCTAACCAACCTCGGTTGTGCGGGAAGCGCTGCCGTCATCACGGTCACCGGAATCCATCCCATCGACACGGTCAAGACTCGGCTCCAGGTGAGCGGCACCAAGGGCGCGCGCAACTACGCGGCGCTCGGAATCTCCGGCACGGTATCCACCATCCTCAAGGAGGAGGGCCCGAGGCAGCGTCCGCCGACAGGCGTTCTCGCCCGGAAACGCGAAGAAATCCAACCCTGTCGCCCTAGGCCTCACCGCGTTCTGGAAGGGGATAGGGGCCGCCTGGATGCGCGAGGCGTCGTACACCTCGTTTCGGCTGGGGCTGTACAAGCCTCTGAAGCAGCTCTTCAAAGCCGACAAGCCGGACGCCGAGTCCGGCGACCTTGACTATCTTCGAACAGATTGTGACCGAGAAACCACCAAAAAATTGTTTATCGACGTGTCTTGTAGGCCCGACAGCCCCTTCATTCTCAAGTTCGCGGCGGGCGGCGCGAGCGGCGGCCTCGGCTCCGTCGTCGGCAATCCCTTCGACATCCTCAAGACCAAGATGATGGCCAGCGAGACGGGCCTCGGGCTCGCCGAGACCGCCGGGTCCATCTTCGCGAACCAGGGCGTCCTCGGCTTCTACCGGGGCATCGACGCCAACATCGCCCGCGCCGTCGTCAACAACGGCACGAAGATGGCATGCTACGACCAGTCCAA
>NW_008705597.1:302444-307738 GCF_000186865.1 Aureococcus anophagefferens
TGTCAGATTGTAGCACGATGGTGCATTCGAGGGGGGATAACTTAAAGAGGGATAAAAAGACGGCGTCGCGAGATTCACCGGTGATGCATTTGCGGAAGGCCGCGTCGGCACCATTGATGGTTCTTGTGCATGACATAGATGAGTAATAACATAAAATTCCATTATCACTAGCATGATTCCCGCTCGAGAATGAAAAACTTTAGCAGCAAATTTTCATAAGGGAGCAATTTAATGTTCCCGCGTATCCGTGTCACCCGGTGTCACCCGCTCCCCTCAGGAGGAAGATTCTCCTGTATCTGCCCCACTGTGCTTATTCTCCCTTTTCTCCCTACCTTGCAGTCTCATATCTTCATGAGACTGAGGTCCCCACTTTAGTATGGGGGTCCTTCCTCCTTTTTCCCAATTTCCTTCCCTTTCTCTCTTTCTTTTCCACTTTAAGACAGTATAGAGTAACCCTCTCCTGTTGGGAATCAGGGCTGCTCAGCAGCCCCATCTCACTTTTCCATTTTCAGTCTAAGTCAGGAACACTGCCATTTCCCCTCAAGGGTTATGGGCCCACAGCGTTAATCCTGACCCAAGACTCTTTACCTTCGTTACATGGTAGATTAGCTAATTACAGCGGAACTTCGGAAAATTCGCTTAACAGGCTAACACTTTAAGGATCTCTTCTCGTAACAGAAATATGGGGGATGCAGATCAAGGGGGTAGACGTAACCCCGCGCGTGCCGCAAGGGCTCCTCGACCGCAAGAACCCGAAGGTGGTGAACCCGAAGGAGATGAACCACCCCAAGACCAACCCGAGCCAACAGAAGAAGAGCTGGCTCAGCAAGAAGCAGCTCGTCAAGAAGCAACTCGTCGGGATGCAGAAGCTCTTGCAGCAGCTGAGCGAGAGGCAGAAAGACAAGAACATCAGGATGAAATTACCAGAATGCAAGCTGAAATCGATACTCTCAGACAGCAGTCACCAGAGGAACGCAGGAATACAGATGGCATAACTTTAATTGGCAATGCTGTGAGAACCATGACTAGTATCTTGCGTCAAAATACAAATATCAGCAAAAAGCAATTGGAATTCCAGGAACTTCTTAATGCCGATGCTACAGCAGACGCCATGCTGAAGCAGCAGCAACTAACTGACCCAACTATGGGCAACTCTAGCTGGTACACTGGTGTACTTAGTTCGGAACAATCCAGACATTTTTCCAAGGGTATCATCACCAGTAAGGAGTTTAGCTATTCTAAGGCTAATAATGAGTTTCAGAAGGCAAGTAAACCAAACGACATGCATTTTCCGAGGAGTTTGGAGGATCTACCGGATACAACAGAAGCCTGGAAAGCAAGCTTCAATGACTCATTACAGCAAATTGTGATGGAGTCACCAGACTATCATGCGTATGTTACCACTAGCTCAAAAGTTACCGATTATATCAACTCACGAATTGAAATTCGAATGAAAGAAATTCGCAATCATGATTCAACTAAGAACTTCGAATTTGATAAACTCCAAGACCTTCAGATTCCACCGGTAGAGGGTGCACACATGTTGTCTGCTGTACTTGTCAAAGATGTCGGTGAGTTCCCTCCGCGAGTTACTACACCAGGCTGGCAATTTGGTGTACTTGAACCTGTTTATTATAATGATGGATCAAGCGCTGATCAACGCACCTTATTGTGCATACCCAGCAATTTCTCATCCTTGAATCTTACTGATCATCCGCCTTTCATTCCCTTCAATGACTATACTCGCAGATATTACGACCATCTCCTTCACAAAGTCCAAGGTGATCGAGAATACTGTCCTAATCCTCGTAGGGTACCGGGGTCTCCACACTTCTGTGATAGAGATCACATGGACCTTGAAGAATTCAATGCGTTTGATAAGAAATTGTTTGACCTGTTCATGAGCTGGCTCAAGAAGTCGATGACAGCCATACAGCAGCCAGCTAAGATTTCCGAGATTGAGATTTTCGAAAAGAAGCTCCGGCGGACCAATAATTGCTGCCTGATTTATGCAGCTCTGCAATGGACCAATCTATATCTTTGCGGAAACTCAAATGTTGTTGCCATCAACATTCGAAATCATGTTAATCAAGTGAAACATCGAGCTATGAGGGACTGGCCTAATGCCGATCTATGCCATATACTGGCCTTCTACCTCACTGCAGAGGACAAGATTAAGATATTTTCTCCACGGAATGTATCCCACCACTTGAACATGGAAGATCTGTTACAGGAAACTATCGATCAAATAGGCAAACATGTCACTGAAGCGGCATGGGAACGCGCAAACGGAGATAAATCCACTTTCATGCACAAGATGATTAAGGCAGCGGAAGGCCTTGGTCAATGGTTCAACAATTCAGTCGACAAGAAGTCACCAGAGTCGATGCGAAACTTGGATCAAGCTGTCCCAGGTTTGTCGCAAGCTGTTGGATCAATGCAGAACCTTCTAGCGTTCTTTCAGCATATCTACAGCTCTCATGGTGTCACCATTGGTCCTACCCCTGACAGATTTACAGTCAAATGCCATCGAGCTCACACTAGCTTTGCAAAGATGAAGTCTGATGCCGCAATCAATTTCATCGGCAATGCTGGTACCTCTGATGAGACTGTGAATGTTACAGATGTTATCAACTATGGATATGGACCGTCTGATTATCAAGACGAGGGTTCTGAACCCGACTTGGTGAAGTTCATGCGAAGCATGGAGGAGTTCAGGGAGCTCTCCAGTGATGCGCATGCCTATCTACTTGTACCACAGGAGGAGATAGCAGAAGATCTCATTGATTGTTGCGGTTATGCGGGGGAGATGGTGGCAGCCATTTCTCAGCTTGAGAGCGCTATTGTTTATCCAGTTGGCAGTTCAGGCACTCCAGGTATAAAAGCGAGACCGCAGCTTAAGTCTGCGTCAACGGGATTGTACAGGAGAGTCGTTGACCTCAGTAATACTCCGTATGCCAAGAAAGTCAAGGCGGCTGTTGCCAAGGGCGCGCTACGCAGCACACAGAATCCATACGGGAGCAGGAACCGAAGGTTTGAAGTAGGGCAGTCTCCGATGATGGAAGATACCCTGCTGGACAGCACAGGAAAGTTATGCTCTCTGGTTTATAAAGGTTTCTCTCAAAATAAGTTTGCTAGGACAGAGGACAACAAGGAGTTCCTCGAGTCACTTCAAGCTCAACAGGCGAGCACTTTTAAAAATGTGCGACATGAGCGCTCTGAACGCTCTCAGAAGCCGCCTCCAGCCGCTCAACCCCCTAAGCAGGGCGTTAGGGCGCTTGGAGAACAGGAAATCGAGACGGTGGCGGAGGCAGCGCCATCACAAACGACAACCACGAGTCAATTGGTCATGTCTACCGACGATTTTGAGTCGGGGGGTTGTCCGTTCATAGGTCTGGAAGACACAGACTATTTGGATTTTTAGAGAGGGTCGGTAATAAGTCAGGGCTTGCCGATCCACAAAGAAGCAGTGACCATGTCCACACTGTTGCCGATGCTGAAGGGACGCACGTTCACTCGGCAGTGCAATTCAACACTGTTCCTGATCATCATCATCTCGATTTATCTGTGGATCAACATCGTTTTCTTCAAGAGAGGGAGTGGACCCGCGAAGAATACTATCGAGATGTACAGCCGCTTTCAGACACTGGCGCCACGATATCGTGCCAGCCTGACGGCGTGGGTATTCTGCAGGAAACTGTCAGCAATGCCGTGATGATGATACAGGGCGCTACAGCACGTGACCCGACAGCTTCAAAAGCTGGGGGAGTATCTATTTTCTTTTTACCTTCTGCTCAACGTGCTGATACAGCCTATGCTTTAGGTGTATGGAGAATTGTTCTTCCAACACTCTCATGCATAGTGGACTCACCTCATGCTAGGTCAATTCATGGAGTTAGACAATGTACTGACGACACGAAATTCCCACCTTACATGACGATTGTTCCTAGTGGCACACCTCTGAATCCAAACGTCCATGAGATGAAAGACTTCAGAGTAGCCAAGTTGAGTCGTAACGCTCACAAAGGTTCAATCCACCTTCCGGTTGTCGATCCTATGAAGTACAAATTCCTCCGAGACTTCATAGATGGCAGCATCATCGATGTTGGAAAGATTATCCGCAGGCTAAAACTCTGCGCCTCGGATAACAGAGTCAGCTGCGCCCTTGAAGTTGTGATGTCTAAGTCACCACAACTCCAAGGACACAGTGTCTTTTCATTCACCGATAAAGGCCTAATTAAGTCGCGATCACCCATCATTCGACATGCAGCTATAGCCTGTGGCCTGCATCAGGAATCATCTGCAGTCTTACCTTCTTGGCTGCAAGATAAGTTTGAGTGGTCAGTTATTTGTGAGAGAAAGAAGAAACTGTCCAATGCTCTTATGAAGCGATTGAACAACACGCAACTCATACCCACTGTCGAATCCCTTATCACCATGCCCCGTGATAAGATTAAGGCTGTAGATGTTGCATTCTTCTCTTTCCCTTGCATAAATGAGACTGTATTGCGTCATGGCACTGATGCTCAATATGACGACACCAAATCAGGGATGCTCTTTCGAGAAAGTCATTTACAGGTGGCCGACGCGTTAAATTATCCAAAGATTATTTGCTCAGAGCTAGTCAGTCCACACCCTGAAAACTTCAATCATCATCTTCAAGTAGAGGATATGATGACTGATCCAAAACGCCAAGATTGCAACTCATATAGCCAAACCGATTGCAGTGCAGTAGTTAATGCTGCATTCTTCTCGGGCTGCGTATCACAACCACGGTGGATTAGGGTATTCAGGCTGAAGATGTGTGGCAGCATCAGAAATTTCGACCCTCGGATGTTCGAGACTCAACATGCTCAGCCAATCTTAAGTGTCATCAGAAGCCACACGGGCAACTTTAAAGAAAAAGATGTGGTTTATCGTGTGACGGATATAGCCAGAGATATTTACTCGGCACAATACCGCTCTGTGATGCAGAATTGGCAGGCCAGTTCGCCACTGCATTTTCACTTTAGCGACAATGCCTATGCAGTGGCATTGTTCAGAAATATTCCCAGTAAACGTTACAAGATATCCTTATCGCTGCAAGAAGCAAAGGTTAATCTTGAAACTGTGGGAGGACAATTCTTATTTCACCTGGGCTACAATGCATGCAAGAAAATTGGATGCTCTAGCGCAGATNTTGAGGTGTTTTTCAGTCTCGACCTGCATGAACACCTCAGGCTATCGCATCGAAGTAAAGGAATTGTCATGGCTATGACTCTTGGATACTACAAGGATGGTCACATGATCACTGA
>NW_008705597.1:308550-315919 GCF_000186865.1 Aureococcus anophagefferens
AAGAGTACATCTCTGCACAGGTGATTAAGAAGTCGCGTGCGCGCTACTCTCCCCACTACAGTGAGTTAGAGGTGCACTTCTCGCCGGGGCAGTGCTGGTACTTAGACGCCAAGGACCTCACAGAATATGTGCTCGATGGCTTTCGACATGTGTTTATCGCCACTGATCTCATCACTGGTTATTGGATAATGTATCCGGTCAAGGATTTGACCACCAAGACGGTTCTTTCCCTGATAACCTTCCTGCGTAACACAATATCTTCCCGCTTTGGGCAATGTGTTAAGCTCCTTCTATGGGATCATTTTTCCACCTTCTTTGCAGACAAGGTCAAGGCATTTTCTGCTAGCGTTGGCATTGAGCTGTCTCCGTTTCCACCTGGTTTAAAGAACCGTAATCGGGTGGAACAGGAGATAAGCATCTTATCAAAGAAGCTGCGATACTTTTCCTCATGGACAAGGAACGTTCGCATTCAAGGCAAACGTGTCAAAGCGTCTCGGTATTTGGCACACATGTGTATGTCTGCTGCCACTTCTCGGAACAACTGCGTCAGCCAAACGTTCTACCGTAACACAGGGCAAATATGCACTTATCTGGAGGCGATTTCGAGTGGAAAAGAGAGAACTGTTGATCATTATCAGTTCTTCCTCCCCATCATGTGTAACGTGCCAAATGACATGAAGCAACTTCGCCCTTCGGACAGTTTCAACGTCCCCGCTTACTACTTAAGTAGCGCTCACTACAATCCTCTTAAAGTGGTCGCTGGTCTCAGTACTCACCGAGGTGGTCTGAGAGAACCGGTCACCGCGATAGTGGTGCTTGCCCATAGCGGCAAGGTGGTCAACGTTGGCACTTTCGTGCCGTTCACCACCACCAAGTATGGTAGGCGGTACTGCTTGGAGAACAACCTGGCTCCTCCTACCTGTCTTCAGGACTTATCAGACTGTCACCCTGGACTTAAACCGCGATATAACTCATCGTCTTTCAGCGCTGCTGATAGCAGTGACGATGAGGATAATTACAACTCAAAGGCACTGACCAAAGAGAATGCGCGTCCTATTGATGACAGTCTCATCGACTCTATGTTAGAGCCAGGGGAATCACACCTCCATGCTTCACCTCCCGACGATCTCTCGGCTGATCTTGACAACCTTCAGACTGACGACGTTGGTCAAGATGATCAGGAAGATCACATGTCCTTCGGTGATGCAGGTGATGATCATTCGGACTCTCCCGATTCCGGCGCAGACCTCGATGGCGACACTAGCGAAAACGCATCGGACGACGATAGGTCCGGTGACAATTCGTCTGAGGATGAATCGGATGAATCGGATGATGGGGGAGCTCGTGTCCCCAGAGTGCGTCGACCTCCGCCAGCAAATCCACCAGGGACAGTCCACCCAGGAGGAGGACTGAAACGATGGGATGCAAATCTTCTAGAGCAAATCTATGCACTCGCCCGTCCAGGTACAGTGATCCTCGACTCTCTCATGCTGCTCACGGCGGCATTTGCTCCTAGTGTATGGTTCGCGAACTGTATTACACGCGCTATGGACAAGTACGATCAGGGCAACCACCAGAATGTCTTCCTGGATAGCTTGGCACAAGGCATGGAGCTCAATGATCCGGATCTGCACAATATCAATTTCGTGCAGGCCGATGGAGCATTGGATAGCGACATCGCCGGTAGTCATGCAAGCGCAGCTAAAGCGCTCTGGGGGAGTGCCAGTGATGCGCCTACGACCTCACAATACTTTGCTATTAAGCACGGTAAACTCATGTGCTTAGACACATCAGCAAAGCACTGTAGTCCCTCAAAAGGACATGAATTTGGTCGCAACCTTGATCTGGACGAGCCCATTTTCGACGCCTTCATGACATACGGGCTATGTGATCGTGACATTGAGCATGATCCAACGTATGGACTTGGAACGACCAACCACACCATGAAGAATATTCAAGTGGTGTTATCGATCGATCCTGGACTCATGGAGAAGCATGTTACTGTCCCTCTGAAACACGAAGACATCATCTACGAGGAAACCATAATCGCTGACCTTATAGATGAAGATCGTGACCAGAGAGTCAGTTATTTCAGAGCAATACAGGATGAAATGTCAGCCCTGTGCGCTCTAAACTTTGCTGAAATTGTTATAATTCCCGATGACCGAGATCCTATTTCAACTAGGTTTGTGCTCAAGGTCAAAAGGAAAGCTGATGGAGCATATTGGAAGCACAAAGCTAGATTCGTAGTCAGAGGATTCATGCAACGCATTGGTCTTGACTACTACACTACCGCTTCTCCGATGGCTGCTTTAGCCAGCTGCCGATTGGTCCTTTCGACAGCAGTTAAACGAAGACTTAAATGTCATCATGTGGATATCCCCAACGCTTTCATTCAATCTAGCTCTGAGCGGGACCTTTATATTAGCCTTCCTAGAGGACTGAAGCTGGACGATCACAAAGTCGCCAAGCTCCTCCAAAAGGCTAATTTGGTACCGACCGAGCGAAATAAAAATCGCGTTGGACTTAGACTGCTTAAAGCCCTTTATGGCCTAAAGCAGGCACCCCTTCTTTGGAATCTACGTATAGACAAGTTCCTTAAGTCTTTAGGTTTTAAACGCCAGACAGCCGATGCATGTCTCTACCAATTCACCGAGGTGATTAATGGAGAGACCAAATTTGTTATGCTGACCCTGTCAGTTGATGATCTTCTCATCACTGGTGATCACACTGAAAAGATTGAACATCTGAAACCCGCTCTCAACAAGGAATTCGCCATAGACATCAATGGTGAGCTTAAAGAGTGCCAGTGGGACGATCATGTTGAAAGCTTCCTTGGTATCAATGTCACTGGGAGAACGGAAGACGGTTTCATTCAGCTATCCGTTCCCCATAAAATTGATGGTTTGATTAAAGATGTTGAAACAGCTATCGAGGGCAAGGTCTACACCCTCAAACAGTTGAGCAACACCTTTCAGTGTGCTAGTAAGGACAATTCTCGTTTGTGGAATTATGTCAAGACTAATTTCTCCAGGATTATTGGCACGTGCATATACATGAGTATCACTTGTCGCCCAGACATAAGCACGCAAGTGAGCAAGGCTGCGAGAGGCATGCACGACCCCTCAGATACTCACATTGTATGGGCCATTCAGTTGCTCAAGTATCTCAATGGTACCAGAGAACGTGCACTGACATACACCTGTAAGAACAGTGCAGTCTCTCAGCTGTTGGATCAGTACTCAAAGACTGATCTAGCAGAAGTAACTGCAGACATTCAGGCATCACCCTGTGTAGCCTTCAGTGATGCCAATTGGGCTGATAGCACGGATGGAGAACTCAGATCTACGTCGGGATTCTGCGTGTATGTATTTGGCAATCTTGTGTCTTGGCACACAAAAAGACAAACACTCACCGCAGCATCTACCATGCAAGCTGAGCTGATAGCAGCTGCTACTTGCGCAGATGAATGCAAGTGGTTTCACAACATTTTTGCAAGCAGTGAGGAAATTTTTGGACCTCTTGCTAGTATTCCACTGTTAGTGGATAATCAAGCAGCCTTGTCTACTGCGAACCATCCACTAACTACTCCCAAGTCGAAGTTTGTGTCACTGCGAGACTTTCGCATTCGCGATTATCAGAATGAGGGTATCGTGCGTCCAGCGTGGATTCCAGGCAAGATTAATCCTGCTGATGGATTCACTAAGCTGTTGGGCACTCACTTGAGCCAACAGTTTACGACCCTACTAGGTATGCGCGATCGACCAGTCGACGATAAAGAGATCATCAAAACAATCAGTGCAGCGTGTCATGACTTGCGCATAGGTGTGGAGAACCCACAGTTTGCACCGTGCAAGTCATACTGCTCACTGGCGGCGTACACACTACTGCCCTGACCCCTTGGTTGGTTCATGATTAAGTATGGAGTTCATGCTGATAATGGTGCATCTGAATTTAAGTTAGCCGAAGCAGTTGCATGCCTGTCCGATGTTGAACTTCCCGAGTCCGACCACAAGTATATGTGAGAAAATCTATAGCAGTTTGGCAAATAGGGGGAGCTCAGGAGGAAGATTCTCCTGTATCTGCCCCACTGTGCTTATTCTCCCTTTTCTCCCTACCTTGCAGTCTCATATCTTCATGAGACTGAGGTCCCCACTTTAGTATGGGGGTCCTTCCTCCTTTTTCCCAATTTCCTTCCCTTTCTCTCTTTCTTTTCCACTTTAAGACAGTATAGAGTAACCCTCTCCTGTTGGGAATCAGGGCTGCTCAGCAGCCCCATCTCACTTTTCCATTTTCAGTCTAAGTCAGGAACACTGCCATTTCCCCTCAAGCTCCCAGCCACACGATGGTAGCAGGAGAGTGAAGACTACCACGTTTTAGGCCCGCGTAAACTCTGCCCAAGTGCCGTCTGGATTGCGTTGGACCTTGGCCTTATGAGCAAGCTCCTGCCACCTGCGCTGTCGGCTGCGCGACGCGCCGGTGTGCGGTGCGTTGCAGTCGTTTCTTGTCTCAACGCGCCTACGAAGGTGTGGCGTCACTGCCCTAAGTCAGAGCCGGCAGCGCGGGCCTCTGCGGGGCTGCTACGAGCTCCGGAGCGCGCCGTCGTCGGGGCAGCCCCTGCGCGTCCGCGCCGTCGTGAGGCTCTCATGGAATTGCCGACCGGCGTCCTCGCGACGGAGACCATGTCGCCGGGCCTGAGGCGCGACGGCGGTGCGACGGCGAGGTGAATTTTGCACTCACCGATCGTCGAAGATTCATTGGCGCGATGGGCTGCCGCGCGCTGCGCGCCGGGCCTGGGCGCGCACAGGCAACATCACGGACAGATGTGGCCGCCGCGCGCGCTATGCGTCGCCGTGCGGGTCGCGCTCGCGCGCGACGGCGAGACACCATTGCGCGCGCTGCGCGAGGGCGGCGACGTGTGCGCCCTCGACAGCGTCTCCGGGCTCTACCGCGACGGCGACGGCGGCGGCGTCTGCGCAACCGTATAACTGTAAAGAACCTACGTGCCGTACATCATCTGCGGCGGCGCGGGATGCCCGGCGTGCCTCGGTGGCCAAAGATAAAACAAAAGTTCTAATAGAACCTTCTTCCAAAAAATTTAGTGGTTATGGAATGATGATTTCCACAACTTTATTTGGATTAAATGTATCGCAGTCCGCCAAAAAGAATATGCTTGGCATGTTTAACGAAAGACCTGGAAATGTACATGGTTCTTCCGTGCGCATTATGTTAGTCGACAATGGATACAAGGAAGGCATTGATTTGTATGATGTCAAATATATGCACATATTTGAGCCACAAACTACAAAGGCTGATTTCCGTCAAGCTATGGGTCGTGCCACTAGATTATGTGGACAAAAAGGATTAAAATTTGTGCCTAACAAAGGATGGAAACTGGACGTATTTACTTACCACTTAACACATAAATTTGATAATGGTAAAACCATGGATTTACATGATCTTTTTATGAAATGCATATCGCAAATCTGTCCATTCTCCATTAGATTCTCTAGTTAACGTTTTTAAATCTATTTTATTCAAATGCAATAATGATCTCCAAACACAATCAACAAGACTTGCTCCTTCAAGGAGAAGTTTCATCATAAACAGAATTTGAATGCCAGTGAACACTTTCATCATCACTATCAACATTGTTAGTATAATGCTTCAAATCCTGATACTTTTCCATTTTACTTAATCTAATTTATTGACCTTCCTAATTAGTATCCCGAAGCAATCATTTTTTTTCTAAAATTATATCTTTTTATAAATCTCTTATAAAAATGATTTAGAAGTATAAGCATAATTTTATATAACTTCTTGTGATGTCCTACGAGTCTAATTTTGATTACAATGGTGATGTTTCCAAAGTTGACAAGATTACTTTCGGAATTATGATTCCTGAACTAATTCGCAGTCAATCCGTCGTTCAAGTAATTCATCATGACACTTTTTGTGGAAATAATCCCGTAACAGGTGGATTATTTGACCAGCCAATGTGCCCAAGCGATGGACGTCGCGAGCGCGGACATGTGCGAGTGCGGCGGCATGGGGTGCCCGTCCTGCGGCAACGGCCTGATGCTCGCCGCAACAGATCAGGTGAACCTTCCCGTACGCGGGCCGGCCCCGGCGCGTAGCACGCCATCGCGCGGTTGCCCGGCCGCCGGCCCCAGGCGCCGCCGAGGGCGCCCGCGATGCCCTCGGCCCGCGCCCAGATCGCCCCGAACGTCAGCGTCGTCTCCTCCCGGCCCTTGCTGTTCAGCCAGACGATGGCCTGCTCCTTGCGGCGACCGGGCAAGACCGCACAGATACCCCGTGGACAGCGGTGTGGTTTTGAGCTGCGGCGTAGTTATCTCCCTATCGTCGCTCATCGTCTGCCACCACGCCGGCTTCTCGACGCCGTCGTCGAAGAGGTCCAGACCCGCGACGGCCGCATACTCCGTCGCCATGACGAGGACGACGACGACGGCGCAAGGCTGCCACGAGGCTACGTGCCACAGTGTGCGGCGGGGATCACGCTTTCCTCCGAGTCGCGCGGCGCGGCGCGGCGCGCTCCGGCTGCCGATGACGCCCCACGCGTACATCTGCGGCCGTGACGCCCGCCTCGACGAGTTTCGAAAGGCTATCTCGGTAATAGAACGAAATATATTATCCAAGAATCCAATCCGCTGATCCCATTGGTCGGGCGAGATTTCAGAGCTCTGAGTTTCGAGCATGGTCCAACGATCTCTGGCGCTGCGTTGGGCATGTTATGGTTCACAGGGGAAGAAAACGAGAGTAGTTCGCAGTAGGAACTCGGGGTCAGAGATCCTGAAACTTCAGTCCGTCTCGTGGGGGAACACGCAGAAGCTGAGATCTCTGTTCCCCGCCCCCCAGCGCCGCGCGACGCGCCCACCGTGGCGTGTTCGACTTCTGCTGCCTCTAGCTCGACATGGAGTGACTTTTCGAGACCGCCGACCCCAAGTTTGTACAGCGAAGTGCTCTCAGTTTCTTCCACAGTGGCCCGGAACATGCCGAACGCAGCGTCAGATATCGTTCGACCATCGTTCAACCCCCTCAATTATCATTTGTCCGAATCCCGAATAATGAACCGTTCGTTTTGTGTATGCGTGGAATAGAAAGGAAGAAACAGACAATCTTTATTCGCTAAGGACGCGTTAGTCTATCGTCTAGGGCGGCTTAGACGATGGTGGGCGTTTAGCGTGGAATCGCTGCCCGAGGACCTCCGGTGGGCTTCGTGACCCACCCGCTGTGCTAGCTCGGCCCGCCCGGGGCGTTCGGGGCCCCGCGGGCTGCGGAAGGGCGCCCCGTGCCGGGCGTGACGCCATGCCACAAGGCGCTTCTCGCGCGGCCGCTGCTTGCGATGAGT